>NC_052115.1:739978-789056 GCF_012273895.1 Zerene cesonia | reverse complement strand
TTTATTCAACAGAAACAGATTTACCCTCAACTATACTAATTAATTTCTTACTTATTTTATACTACCGTTATTACATTAATAATTATGTAAAAATGTTTGTCACACAAAAACGGACTAACGTATCTGGATGAAATTAAGCATACATATAAATCGTCCATTTTTGGACGAAACCCTCATAGGAGGCCTGTTTCCCAGCAGTGGAAACATATGTATGGGCTGATGATGATGATGATGGTAAATCATCCAATTAGTGGTGCACGTGCATTTCTGCCTATCGCAGACACAAGTTCGCTCCATTGTTGTTTAATTGTTTTTTTTTTTGTAACTGTACTAGCAAGTTGTGATTAAAAACAATTAAACATGTGTTTGGTTTCACGCGAGTATTATACATTTAGAAATTAAAAACTTTTCAACGGATTTTAAACGCGATTTATTCATTATATTATTAACCCGACGTTCAGTCTCCCCGTGACCACGCTCGCTGCAAAGTGTTCGAAACGTCGGGTTAATAATATAATGAATAAATCGCGTTTAAAATCCGTTGAAAAGTTTTTAATTTCTACAATTAAACATTCTTTATTTATGTAACATATATAGTCCATAGCAGTCAGAAATCATATCACACTGTAAAAAAAAACTTTTGAAATCGGTCCAGTAGGTCCTGAGATAACCACATTCAAACAAATGCTTCAGCTCTATATTATTAGTATTACTACAGATAAGTAAAGCCGCTGTATGAAACTACGACACATTACATGCTCATAGGAAATTCTTTACGAATACAGGCGATGTCACGGAATGCCAGTAATTACTTATAAATATATCAAAAAGAATTCGCCAAGCGATTAGCAAATATATTACAAGATTTCAAATAATGGCCGCTCAAGTTTGAACTCAAGTTTAAGCTAGAATATCGCTTATTAGCATAAAGTCGAAGTTTCTCGAGATAAACTCTGTAAGTTTTCTCGAAATTGATAACTTTTGTGATCGTTACAGGCTAGTGCTTAGCACAAGGTCGTTGGTTCAAATACCGGGTGAAATGATTCGATCTAGACTTGCTAATCGGTTTATTTAAGTATTTACTTTTTAGTTTAGAACTGCTGGCTCAGCGAATAATTAATCTTCCTTTGTTTATGTCTAAGGGAATCTACTTCAAACAAAATATGTAGGTGTAAGAAATCCATACTGATAAAGTAAATATTAAAGTTTGTGTGTCCGTTTGAGCGCATCCGCAAAAGCGTAATACCACCGTTTTCTTTGAAATTTTGATTTAAAGTACTGATACTGTTCATGTTATCTGCATTTTCAATTACTAAGATGGATTAGACGAAATCATTGAATATAACTTGGCATTAAAGTGTGTCTAAATTCCAAAAATCATAATATTAGCTATGTACCGTAATCTAAATCAATTGAAACTAGCCATTGCTCACAGCTTCGTCCGCGTGTTCAAAATAAATTAAAATTTTTACAAGATTTCATCCTCTATTTTATGCGGTTTGGGAGAAGATTTTTCAAAATCCTTCCTTAGCGGTTGCCTACAACATAGTGGCTATCTGCACATAAAATTTCAAACCGATCGGTCCATTACTTTGGGTACTGCGTTAGTAAATCAGTCTGTCAGTATTAGTACCTTTGCATTTAATCATCATCATCATCATCATCAGCCCATATATGTTTCCACTGCTGGGACACAGGCCTCCTATGAGGGTTCAGGCCATAATCCACCACGCTGGCCAAGTGCGGGTTGGCAGATGTCACATGTCGTCGAACTTTTAATTCTTGGACATGCCGGTTTCCTCACGATGTTTTCCTTCACCGTTTAAGCAGTGGTGATGTTATCCACATGCGCAGATAAATTGAAAAATCAATTTATTTCCTGCACGCTCGCCCGGTCTCGAACCCCGACTTATCGATTTTGAAGTCCGAGGTTCTCACCACTGAGCCACCACTGCTTGCATTGCATTTAATATATAAAGATTTTGTACAGCAGTGGACGACGCAGCGGGTTATAAGTAGTATTGAAAAAAACAATAGCACCTTTGTTAAATGAATTAATTGCACTTCGGTATTATTAATGCGCTTTTGTTAACTTTACGCGAATTACTTTTTAATTATACACCGGAAATCCACTCAGTACCACCACAGAGTCACAGACTATATATAGAATTAAATTGACGTTTTAAAAGTATATAATTAAAAAAAAATGTTTTTTTTTTGTTTTTTTTTCTTTTGATACAGCATTAAAAGTCAAGCAATTATACATCAAAGTTGTGAAGTTATGTTTAAAAAAAGAAGAATTACGCATAATTTAATCAGATTCTAGTGAAATGTACCTGCTATTTTCTAGTAATAATAGTCACTAAACAAAGCTATCACAAATATTAATATGTGTGATATATGTGAGACAGTTGAATAAAAAACAACACTTTTTGTGTCAACTGAGCTGGTGGTTCGCCTGAAGGTAAGCGATCGCCACTGCCCATGTACATACACAATTTGCTTCCCGCTTTTAAAGGGTAAGGGATATGTAAAGAATTGACGACTGGAAAGAAGGAATGAAGTGGGAAGGGTGAGGAAACGGAAACGGGCCTCCGGCTCCACCATCTCACCGTATGAATCGCAGTAGCATGCTTTTGCAACTGAAATTCAATAAAATCAATTTCGTTTATAAGCTTATAAGTAAATTTTCTTTAGACATGTCTTCTTTCAGTTTGTCTTTCACTTTTTACATACTTCAAGTTTCATTTTCTACTCAAATAAATTTAATCTTTCTATGAAAACTTATCTATGAAAACTCATCGAAATTCGTTCCTTGGTGAATGCCTGATAGTCATACCATCATCACATATAATTAAAACACATAGAGCAGTTCTCATCTGTTTATCATTTGATACACAATAAGGTCACAATCACAATAAAAATAAATAAAAACCTCTATCCGCACATTACACTGTGCAGATCCAATTCTTAACAAAGATGCAACCCGTGTGTTTAACATGTATGCGTAGATTTAATTACACATTCGCTATGCTTGATAAATTTTAATTGCATGTGCAAATTGCATTTCAAATTTATAGCTGCTTAATGACGAAGGTTTAAATGTTAAACACGCCCTAAAACTGATAACGGCCAATTATCTGGCCTTTGTTCCTAATTACTATTAAAAATCGGCCGTTAATTAGAATGTTAAAAAGGGTTTGGATAAATAACCGTTATAATGGCGACAGGTAAATGGGCATTGATAGTGTATTTTATTTTTAATTTTGATTGTTACATTTTGTTAGTGTTTTTTGACGATTCAATGAATGAAGATACGTAATTCGACTATATTGGTTTGCTTAATGAATAACTCTGTGGTTTTACAATCGATTGATGTGATTCTTTCTGTGTGTGGTAAAATTGTTGTCTTTTGTCCCAGTTAAGAAACTGTAGTGATATCTATGGAAGTATCACTGCAGTGTGGGGAAGGCCTCAGGGTTAGCGTTTTTTGTAGAAAAGTTATATTTTAATGGTCGATAGGGAAGCGCTATATCACAATCTCGCTTGCTGGTAAGATATGGCCTAAGTTGTGTTAGAGAGTGCTTGTATTATTTATTTAGACGATCGATCTAGACACTCGTTCTAGACACTCGTTCTAGATAATCGTTCTAGACACTCGTTTTAGACACTCGTTCTAGATAATCGTTCTAGACACTCGTTTTAGACACTCGTTCTAGATAATCGTTCTAGACACTTGTTCTAGACACTCGTTTTAGACACTCGTTCTGATAATCGTTCTAGACACTCGTTCGAGACACTCGTTCTAGATAATCGTTCTAGACACTCGTTCTAGATACTCGTTCTATATAATCGTTCTAGACACTCGTTCTAGATAATCGTTCTAGACACTCGTTCTAGATAATCGTTTTAGACACTCGTTCTGGCTCTGTTCGAATATCAAGATTCCTGTCTTATCCTAAGGGAGCATTTAATCGGAGTTGATTTATGATCGGAGCAATGATGGGAGTTTTTTTTAGTAGATTAAGTGATTCAAGAGGAAGGTTTATATGTATAATAATATCTATTAAACTACTACGAATTAAACGCGTGGGAAGCTGCGGGCAAAAGCTAGTAAATAAATAAAAGCCACGCTTATAATGCAGTATAATGCAGTATTATAATAATAAAGCATCACTTTCCGCAAGTGATTGTTACTAGAGGCAATAAAAGTGTGTAATATGCGACGCCGTACTACGCGACGCTAATTTGACGTGCGACGTGCAGCGTCTGTTGTGGCTTTATAGTGGGCGCAGAGTAGAAATTTATAGAGACCTCAGTAAAATTCAGCCTGGTAGACATCGCTCCTTAGCGATAAGGCCGCCTATTTGTATCGACCGCTTTTTACTTTCTTTGTAAATATTTTTGAAGTGAAACTTCTTTAGAATCGTTGTGATTTCAAACCTGATGCAACGGAAAAAACGGCAGGTAAGAGGCACAAATACAAAAATGTGTAGAATGAAGCCGGCAAAGACTGAGACAGAAATATACATGCTACGATTTACTGAAGTTTCACTTCTATCTTGTGTGAATCGCACACACACCTTTTTTTGTTTATATTTTGTTTTATGTGTGTGCAATAAAGTGTTTATAAAATTAAACAATGATGTCGTTTATATTCATCTATAAAGTACAATAGTGTATATTTTATAATTGATTAATACAACCATAAGTTAAAGCGTACAATAATAGAAAATTAGGCTGAACGAATTCGAATTAATCCTTACAATTTATATGCAAGGCATTAATATTGTACTTTTCATTTTATTCACATTAAAAAAAAAACTTTCTGTATAAGCGATACTACAATGAATTAATTACCAGATAAATCGACAATCACAGAAAACCTAACCTCAATGTTCGGTACATTAAAAACACATTAAATTACCGCCTCTATACGCATCTACTCTGTGCCAGCAGTCTACGAATATTGTAATATTGCGAGTTTCTATCGAGAGTCGCATGATACGTCGGCTTCTGCAAAAAAGTTATAAGAACACACTGAAATGGCTTATTTGTGCCGAGAATATCTTGCGCAAAAATATAATTCCACGGGACTTGGTGAATTGAAAAGTTTCAGTATATTCGAGTCGATTGTGCTTAATAAATAGCTACTTCGCTTTCCAATTGAAGATGAGGCTTGTTTGAATGGAACATGTGAGCAATTTCCTATTAATTCGGTATTAGTACTATTCTTTGTTTTTTTATGTCATCGTTGACAATGGAGCTGGTGAGTCGCCCTATGGTTAGTGCTACCAATGCCCATGGACATTTGGAGAGGCGTAGGGTCGATTGCAGACCTTACGCCTCTACAAATGGATTGCCGACTTCAAATTGGGAAGGGGTTAAGAAAGGATTCACGGAAGGAATAAACGAATGGTAAGCGGAGGGTAAGGAAAGGAAGGACCAGTTCGTACCGAAGCATTGTAGACTACAGCATTCAAGATATATAATAAGTTGGCTATAATATTGTATAGTCGAAAGTAACTCTGCTTGTCTCTTCTTCACGCATAAACCACTGGAGCGATGTGGACGAATTTTGGTATAGAAATGGGTTGAGACTTAAGAAAGGATATGAGACTTTGACCCGGAATTCCCACGAAGACGGGAATTATACGGGGAAAACCCCGTATCGTCTTTCTACGTCTACTAGTCGTCTGACTACGTGGGCGAACCCGGGCGGAAAGCTTTCGAACAAGCAATCTGTATAAAATTGTTATGAAATATTTAATAAGGGTACTTTTGTGAAGAAAAGCTGTCAATCTCATTTCCGATTAATTTAACGAATAACATTTTCAAAACCTTAACACTTACAACGTATATTTTATAAAAACTTAACTACTTATTAGCATTTCACAATTATTTTAATAAATGGACTATGTAATATTGTAATAATGTTTGAAATCGCTCCAGTAGGCTCTGAGATGAGCGCATTCAAACAAACTCTTAAATTTTATATTATTAATAATAGTTTCTATATATATTTAAATATATTTTATATATATAGAAGCTTTAGAGCAATTATAGTATATATTATCTGTGGTCCATATAGACTTCGATGGCTAATATTTGTAAACCTAAGCTTCAAGACAGTAGCGTATTCAATGCTCTTAAATGCTCATTGGAAATTAATTTATTATAATAACTATGACATACTTCTACGCAACTTCTTATGTTGGAGTATTTAACTACTGGAACATACACAAATATATTGAATAGGAGATTATGCATGGATTCAATAATTCATATTAAACTAGCCTGCACGTCCCGGTTCCGCCCGAGCAGTCATTTATCGTTTTTGACATAATAAAGTAGTTTAGGAGTCCATCGCGGACAAACAACCGGACACGTAATTTATATATATTAAGATTTTCATATTATATCTAGTGAAAAGGACTGATTTTTAAGCAAAAAACATAGACATAGGCATCGATATAAAAGATTAACTCTTATCTGCAAAAAAATAACCGGCGTTAGTGGGGACGCAGTTACCACTTCTGGATTTTGGCCTGAACCCTCATAGGAGGCCTGTGTTCCAGCAGTGGGAACATATATGGACTGATGATGATGAAGTACCACTGCAGATTTTCTTTTATTTTTGTCATAGTCGGCAATGGAGCTGGTGGGTCGCCTGATGGTCAATTGCAGACCTTACGCCTCTATAAATGTATTGCCGACTTAAAATTGGAAAGGGCTTAAAAAAGGACTGACGAGAGTAATAAAGGAGAAGAACGGGAAGGGTAAGGAAAAGAATATGGGCTTCAGGGTCCCCCACTCACCGAACGAAACACAGCGGTATGCTATTTCACGCCGGTAAATTGAATAAATAAATGATGCAGTTTGAGATTAAAGAATGCTTTTATTTAGTCAATTATTTAAATTGTTCCACGAAAACACTGAACTATATATAAAGGCACTAAAATTATGTATACAATTCTTCTCTGCCTCTTCAGATAGGGCCCGGGGCCCCAAATAAAGCTGCATAGAATTCCACACTATACCTATCTATTGACTAAACCAAGGATGAATCAACACCTGTCTGTTTGTTATAAGATGTATGACATAATCGAATGCATCGGGGCATAAAATCGATGCATCGATGCATGATCTGGCATATCGATTTCTGCAGGCGTCCTACTGTCTGCTGTCACGTAGGCAATTTGCCACTCAAGGTGCGACTAAAGTACGTAACAATTGAAAAAAATGCGACTTTTTCTCGATTTTCTTATGCTATATTGCCGTCGTATAAACATAGATTAACAACCTTACTAGATTTCTAGCTGTACCGCAAATAATTTTACGTATTAATCATTAACAACTAGGATTATAATTACAGATATCAGATAACTACCTACTACCTACTACTAGGTAGTAAAATATTGCAGATGATTTTTATTGTGGGAGTCGAGCACGCTTCGGCACGAATTGGGCCAGCTCGTACCGGGGAAGTACCACACCCCCACAGAAAATCGGCGTGAAATAATAGCTTGCTATTGTGTTTCGTACGGTGAGTGGGGGAGCCGGAGGCCTGTATCCTTTTCCTTACCCTTCCCAGTCCTTTCCTTTATTCCTTTCATCAATCCTTTCCTCATCCCTTCCCAATTAAAGTCGGCAATCCATTTGTAGAGGCGAAAGGTCTGCAATTGACCTTACGCCTCTCCAAATGTTCATGGGCGGTGGTAGCGCTTACCATCAGGCGACCCACCAGCTCCATTGCCGACTATGACATAAAAAAAAAAAAAAAAAAGATGAATAACGAAAGATATAAGAATAGTATTCAATATTTTTTAAATGATATTTGTATAATGTTTGCAACGAAATAATAGCTTGCTATTGTGTTTCGTACGGTGAGTAGGGGAGACGCAGACCTTTTTTCCTTCTCCTCGCCCTTCCCAGTCCATTCCTTCTTTCCAGTCATCAATCCTTTCCTTATTCCTTATCCCTTAAAAGCGGGCAGCGTATTCTCAGAGGTCTGAGCCTCTGCGAATGTTCATGGGCGGTGGTGATCGTTTACCATGAGGCGAACCACCAGTTCAGACATAAAAAAATGCTTCGCAAGCTCATAAATCACCACTTTTCTTTATATTATCCAAATGTACCTTAGTTATTCATCTGAAATAACATATCGAAGTAGTGTGAATAGACGTCTTTATTCATTGTTTATTTTTAATAAACACTACAAGGAAAACTATTGCAATATCAACATAATTTATTTGAACTTTACTCTTCATTACTGGTAACTGATAGCAATAATGTTAATCATTAATTTATATTCCCCGAAGTTAACCAAAGGTGATTTATATATTCACCTGTATTTTATAACTGTTTTAAATCTGGTCAACGTTCAACGAAAAGAAATTATGTATTATAGTTTACAAGGAAAATAACATATAAATTTTTAGTGTACATAGAATAAGTAAACTACATTTCGAAATTTTCAAACTAATCAAAATATATCTGAACCCATTAAATCGGTAATATTTCATTAAATCACTTGGAATATTTAGCATGACGTATTTAATAATATTTAATTCAAAAACAACGTACTAAAAATCGGTTAAGTGCGAGTCTGACTCGCTTAAAGTTCCGTGGAAATAAGCGAAAGAGCAACTGCCAAAAAAATTCGACATCCATCAAGTTTATGACCGCGCCAACCGTTGCTTAACCTCGATTTTGTCATTATTTGTCGCTATAGTGGTAACAGAGATGTTAATTTCTGACAATATCTTCTGTCACGTCATGAGGTGACACACAGACAGACAAACAAACTGGCAGCAAAGTCTTAGTAATAGAGTCCCGTTACCTTTTTGGTAAACTCTAAACGGAGAATATGTATCTTCAAACATATCCTAATTTATAAATTGAAAAAATTTCAAATTAATATAAACATAACATCTGCCAACCCGCACTTGGCCAGCGTGGTGGATTATGCCCCGAACCCTCATAGGAGGCCAGTGTCCCAGCAGTGGGAACGTGTATGGGCTGATGATGATGATGATAAACATAACTTAAAAAAATTGAAGGTACCTTTTTATTAATGTAATTTGCATGCAATCCACTTTAGGTAGTTAGGTATCAGCTCTGTTTATCGTTGACCTTAATTCAGTCACGTACGTTTCGATTGATAATAAGTAATAAATTTATTTCTTGGAATAAAATGTCGATTATTCTAGGCTTTATATCATGTTCTGACGCAAACATTACAATAACGGTGTAACTACAAAATATATGACAAAATTTATAAACCTTTAGAAATAAAGAGGTAGGATTTCAAATGCGATTTATTTATTACATTGTTTATCCTGATGTTTCGAACAATTAACAACAAGCTTACGGTCTCCCCATGACCACAAAACGCGTTTAAAACCCGGTAAAAGGATGTCTTTTTATAATAGTATAAAGGTTTCTTATGGTATGGTATTCTTATGGTTCTGATAGTCTCATAGTCTGTATTTACATAATTACACGAATTTTTGTTTATAAAACAAATACTTTCCCATATTTATAATGGACTTCTTCATCGTTTTTGAAAATCATCATCATCATCATCAGCCCATATATGTTCCTACTGCTGGGACACAGGCCTCCTATGAGGGTTCAGGCCATAATCCACCACGCTGGCCAAGTGCGGGTTGGCAGATGTCACATGCCGTCGAACTTTTAATTCTTGGACATGCCGGTTTCCTCAAGATGTTTTCCTTCACCGTTTAAGCAGTGGTGATGTTGTTTACATGCGCAGATAAATTGAGAAATCAATTTATTTCCTGCGCGCTGGCCCGGTCTCGAACCCCGACTTTTGAAGTCCGAGGTCCTCACCACTGTGTCACCACTACTTTCCTTACCTTTTTTTGAAAATATTCAACAAAAATTATTTATACTTACCTACAGCCTGTAACACTTATGTTTTAAGACATATAATTTTTGCAAGTTTGTCTTAGCAGAGGAATTCCAATATAATCAATAGTTACATTGATTCTTTAATTTTTTATCTCAGTTGTGATTCCTAAATGAGATATATATGTACCACGGGCGAAGCCGAGGCAGACTGCAGTAACTTCCTAATTATATCGTACTAGCTGTTCGCCCCGGCTCTGCCCGTGGTACATATATAACCTATGTCACTTAATGAAGTTGCATATCTAATGGTTAAAGATTTTTTGAAATCGGTCCGGCGGTTTTTGCGTGAGAACGTTACAAACATACAAAAATACAAGTAAGTTTATTAAAAACAAGATAGTTTAACTTTCCTCTTTATGATATTACCTATACGTCTGGTAATTTATTTTTCCTTCCTGAGTTTTTATCCTTATTACTTACTATAGAAAATATTATAAGCACACTAGCTGCACCCGGCAAACGCTGTTCTGCCTTACTCTTATCATTTTAGGGGTGTGAAAAATAGATGTTAGCCGAATCTCAGACCTACCCAATATGCTTACCAAATTTCAGAGGAATCGGTCAAGCCGTTTCGGAGGAGTATAGAGACTAACATTGTGACACGAGAATTTTATATATAAGATTATTACGTATTTGCATTCAACTTTACGTGACAATTATAGATTGAAAAAATGATCTCATAACTTATTGAGAATGCGATCTCGTTATATATTATATTAAATTTTAGCCCATTATATTAAATCAACGAGAAAAACTCTTATTTTGATGTCAAAACGTTTTTAATGAGACTTCTGTTAGAAGATACTTTTATTCTATAGGCTTACAGGCTCCTCTTTGTTCCACAACTCCATCGGCATCAGTGCTCAAATAAAGCTATTTCACCTCACGCGAAAGAAGTCACGGGCATAGCCAGTGCGAGTGCGTTATTAAATTCGCATACAAACATTATGCTATCAATTTTTAAAGTTTTATCACTCAACCGAAGAGTTAGGTTAATGCAGCATCCCAAAACGGCCACATTTTAGCCGAATAAAAGATAAGACAATAATTCACCCTCCCTCGAGAAATCTGTGGAGAACGTATTATATGCAAGTACTTTGGGTAAGCGTGGGTACGCGCGGCGTAGATTTAGATGGTTTGCAAATGAATATTACGTGGTATATTAAGTTTTTATAATATTTATGTGGGACTAGCTGTTCGCACCGGTTTCTCCCTTGGTAGATATATAAGCGTATTTCAATGTAATTGCAGTTTTCTAATGGTGAAATAATTTTTGAAATCGATCCAGCCGTTGACGTGATGGCGTAACCAAGGGAAATGGGGATTTATTTATATATTTAGATTACCCAATAC
This sequence comes from Zerene cesonia, assembly GCF_012273895.1. NCBI lineage: Eukaryota > Metazoa > Arthropoda > Insecta > Lepidoptera > Pieridae > Zerene > Zerene cesonia. The sequence continues at coordinate 777,767 of NC_052115.1, read as the reverse complement.
CATAAAGAAAGTCGAAGTTTCATATACATTTTTAGAAATAGTAGACACGGTTCAATTGCTACGTCGATCCAATTAAGAACAGTATTCATACAGCGCCATTTTGTTACGTTATTGATGTTACTTCAGACGAATTTATAGTCTACTAGCTGCGCCCCGCGGTTTCACCCGCGCAAGTCCGTATTCCGTAGGAATATCGGGATAAAAACTTGCCTATATGTTATTCCAGATGTCCAGCTATCTACGTACCAAATTTCATTTCAATCGGTTCGGTAGTTTTTGCGTGAAAGAGCAACAAACACACACACATCCTTACAAACTTTCGCGTTTATAATATAGGTAGGGTGTTAAAATAACGTCTGTTTTTAAATTTGATGTAAGAGTGGTACAAAATAAAATAAAAATTTATTGAATAAAATTTACTCTTAACTCGTAATTGATACTTGAAGGTCGTGTTCCTATTCTGAGTTGAATCGTTTGAAACATATCTAGTATGTTATAAAAACAGATACAAATATGTATTATAAAAGTTGAACAATCTAAATGGTTGGATGGCTAAACTTTTGTTTTTTGGCATCATCGGCAATGGAGCTGGTGGGTCGCTGGTTGCAAGTAGAGGAAATGGTTTTCACTCGACCTTGATACCTAATGTTCATGGGCGATGGTGGCGCTTACCATCAGGTGACCCTCTAGCTCCTTTGCCGACGATGACATAAAAAAACAAGGTCCAAGTCTCCTTCATTTAGCGGCCGTGCATCAATATTTGTCACATTTAAGCAAATAAAGCACAAAATTGATGATTCATGTTCGTGGTCACCTCTTTAAAAGGCAATTATGCTATTCAATATTGACATGTGAAATTCGCTTATAAATGCAGTCCCAGTGGACTTATGAAGCCTATGTTCTTTACTAATGTTAAATAAACCATTGAGCAATTGTCTTTGGGATGGTTATAGGTTTGCATTTAGGGAGAACCAGGGCTAAAATACAATAAACGAATCTTCCGGCTCTGTCGATACACACACACATACAAATATTTCATCGTTCAGTAAAAAAAAAATACGCGTTTTATACATAATGTATGATAAAATAATAGATTATAAGCAAAAACACATAGCTATGTTTTTTAAGGATAATTTGATAAAAATTAGAATGCCCGTATATAAATTAGCATGGTGTTTAATTAAAAAAAATATATATCTCTGTGCTTTTTTCTATCGTATCAAATGTATGGCATTATATTTTCTACACACTGTCAAATACAAATCATTTATCCTGAAGATTATCATACATTTTTTTTTTTGCTAACTCGAACTCAAACATATATTTATTCAATCAGACTTCTTATAGAAGCACTTTTGAATCGTCATAACATTTACCACCGTTTTAACATTTTTACCACTAGGTCGGAAAGCATTTATTATAAAGATAGTCCACTACAAAAGTGTAGTCCTTTTAACAACTATTAAAAATAGTACTTTCAAAATAACCTACTTTTTTGAGTTTTATCAACAGAGGCCTTTGCCATAAATAAATAAACACATAAAAAAATAAGCATGCATTCTAACCGTCATTGACACTGACAGTGACACCATGCTATCTCTGAAAACTCTATCAGATACTTTATGTTATATGAATAAAATGGCTTCTTATAAGTTTCTTAATAAGCATTAATAGAAATCACCGAAGCCCGACATACAACTCGTTTTAATAATATAGGTTATTTTAAAATAAATGTGTATAGGTTTTAAACTACAAAGTTTTTACTCTGCGTCTGACTTCCTAAATTTCATTTAAAAAAATACATTTTTAGCGTGGAGCTGTGCGTCCGATAATTGTATGCCAATTGGTGGCTATTGCGTGATTTACTTCCATTTTTTTGTACAAATTAAGAACAAATAAAGAGTTATTATTTAATATACCACCACCAACACAAACTAGGAACTTCTCAAACAACATCCAGGCACTTAGACTTCTAGAAATTCAGATATAAAAACCACGTTATTAAAAACAACGAACGCAATCATTAAAAACACTCGAAGCCTCCTTGTAATCGGTTTTGTATTTTCAATAGAGTTCAACAAACAACCTGAATGGCCACTCAAACGCCGATAAAGCTTAGTTATTGAAAAAATCCGTGTACACAGCATATGAATTGCTCGATAAATATGTTAAGCCGACACTCGAAACGCTATCTCGAAAGGCTTTTAAAAGAGAAATATTATCAGGATAGAAATAGACGTTGTTTTGATATTTGAGGCGGGTATATATGAAAGCATTGGTCGGATGTGGGAATGAATTTTTGTACAAAATTTTCTGGATTTTTCGCTTACATTTAGACTGATATTCACATGTTGAGAACTGCTATCGGTCCATGTAAATAAAGACATGTTTCTGGAATTTTGGCCACAGCAGCCGAACATTCCAGATCAGCTATATGCGAAGGAAGTGATTCTCAAGTACGCTGTGCATAGAAATTCATATAACCACAACTTGCGGTGCTCTCCTAACTTTGAATACGTTCTACAGCTGACTTTTATACATATGTTATAAAAGAGGAATTATCCAGAAATATATATAAAATCGCAAATGTGGAACCACCTTAAAAAAAAAAATAAACTGAAGGGTTTTCCAGATTTTGCAGTACCGTTTTTCTTCATCGTGTTTCTTAATCAATAATGTTTTAACTACTGAACGAATCTAGATAAAAATAATGGTTAAAGACATATATTTTTCTACATATAAAATTTTAATCACTTACAGAGAAATATAATTATTTACACCATGTTAATTCGCTTAGCGTTATAGATACGCCTAACAAAAGAAACAATTAAAAATAACAACTAATTCATGCTAGTTCCTTCAGATTATAGTCAGAATGAAAAGTTTAATTAATTCATATTTTATTCGTTCATATTCCTTTGTATTGTATTTGTTGTATTTATGTTGTTATTTTATAAAAAAAAACAAAATAAATTATGTAATATTCTCAACTTTACATCACGCATAACGTTGTTCTTAGTCTAGAGCTTACTTTGAAATCTCGCCTATTCGACACTCGCCTTTTTAAAATCGGTTGAAACAACAAACCCATCCGTCATAAGGCGACTTACGGCCTCATTGCAGGGTTTCCATAACACGTGTAAATTTACAAATTACACAAAATCCGGTTGATCAACATTAAAACATTTTAATAAGTATTATTATGACAGTTATCATAATTATCGTTAATAAATGGCCGTATTGGAAAAATCTATATAATTAAATTCAATTTATTCTACCGGAAAATCTGGAAATTTCCGATTAAACAATGGGAAAGGCTTGTTTGGGTACGAACTGCACCTACGTCTTTATGTGTATACTTATTATCACTACATAGTATAAAACAAAGTCGCTTTTTCTATCCCTATGTCCCTATGTATGCTTAAATCTTTAAAACTACGCAACTTATGTAGATGGGATTTATTTTAATAGATAGAGTGATTCAAGAGGAAAGTTTATATGTATAATAACATATTTTACTACTGCGAAGCCGCTGGCAAGAGCTAGTATAATATAATCTCTTGTTCGATTGCCTAGTCCTAATGAAGACTGGCCGTCATTTCTAAATTTATTAGTAACTCTAGAAGTTTTATTCTATCAGAAGTCCCTTAAAAATGATTTCCTACACTACCACCACAAATTAAACAAATACGATTTGATTTGATGACCCATTTTTATGGAAGAAGTGGTGGACTACATGTACTCGAAAATACTTTAAAAAGATACCAAATCCCCTTGAAGAAGCATTAAATGATATTTTTCATATCTGTTTTCCATGATGGCCACCGGGTCCCAAGATACAAGTATTTTGCTTAGTTTGGTATCCACTGTTTATATAACCACTCTTTGGATAATAAATAAGTTCTATATTTCATTATTTGATTTCTTTATTTCATGCCATCCATTTGTAGAGGCGAAAGGTCTGCAATTGACCTTACGCCTCTCCAAATGTTCATGGGCGGTGGTAGCGCTTACCATCAGGCGACCCACCAGCTCCATTGCCGACTATGACATAAAAAAAAAAAAAAAAAAAAAAAAAAAAAAAAAAGCCATAAGCGGGTAACTGAGCTGGTGGTTCGTCTGATGGTAAATGATTACCACAGCCTGTTCCCGCTTTTAAGGGGTAAATTTTTTTTTTTAAGGGGTAAGGGATAAGAAAAGGATTGACGACTGGAAAGAAGGAATGGACGGGGAAGGGTGAGGAGCAGGAAACGGGCTCATCCGTTCTTCTTACAGAAGCTGCCTTCCGTATTCTTTCAGAAAATAACTTTTTTGTCCACCGGGAATCGAAGCTCGGTCCCTATACTCCTACGCTCACGTTATAACCGCGTAAAGGAGGCCATAAGGCATTCAATATGAATTTAAATGTATTAAGCACATAGGCATATTCTATCGTTATTTAATAAAAACAACTTCACGATCCCCAGCATGTAAATAAACATATCATGAGGGAGTCTGTTTAAAACAAATATTCGTATCGTATGATATTTAACCGTGTTATAACATTTACAGAAGGTAATATTAGAAAAATATGTTTGTTTATGTATGTATGTTTGCAATGATTTCACACAAAAACTACTAGACCGATATAGAGAAGATGGTTTGAAGCTTTGATGTTCGAAACGTCGGTTTAAATAACGACGAATAAAATGCGTTTAAAATCCGTTAAAATGTCTTTAGTTTCTAAATATGTAACGCAAAAACTACTGAACCGATTGAAATGAAATTTGGTACGTAGACAGCTGGACAACTGGAAAAACATATAGGCAACGTTTTATCCCGATATTCCTGCGGGATACGGACTTACGCGGATGAAATCGCGGGGCGCAGCTAGTATTGACATAAAATAAATAATTAAAGTGCCTAGCTCACTCTGGAATAATATAATAATAACATAGCTATCCACTACTGTAAGATTATAAAACAACAATTAATTATTTATTTAAATTACACGCTATCAAATCTTGATCACCATCTTCATAACATTAACTATATACCTATATAAGCCCAAATGAACGCCATGACAAGCTTATAATCGTAATTTTAACGATGCAATACTGGTTAACTTTCTAAAGAAATCACCTTTTTAAATTCTATTTCACCTAAACATCAATTTATTAGTTGAACCTTCAGTATCAAGCAATAAACAATCATTTCAATTAATTTTATTGCCTAATTTAAGATAAGCACGCCGCTGTGTTTTATCTTCGAATTATACGTGTACTATCTTTGTCACAGTGACTAAAATTATTTCCGTTACGAGATATATTTATGAGTTCCATTATTAAATTGTAAATTAGTCTAGAAATTAATAACTAAATTTACAAAAACGGATGAAATGAGCATAATATATTTATTTATTTTTATTTATACACTTTATTGTGCTGCCAACAAAATACAAAAACAACTTATACTAAAAAAAAAAAGGAGATACAGCACAGAAGGCGGCCTTATCACTTATAAGTGATCTCTACCAGGCAACCAACTTAAATATAGATAGCAACATAATTTAAAAGGAGGTAGGTAAAAAGTAAAGCATACATAACAAATAAAAAAACTACATTCTAAAAATTTACATACAACATACACATATATAAAATAAATATACATACAACATATACATATATAAAATAAATATACATACACATATACACTATATAAATAATAATATCTTATAATACATAAACCTACATAGTGTGTTAACAAAAAAAAAAAAAAAGAAAATAGAAGGGAGAATAATTATCATGAAATAGAAAATAGAAAGAAAAAAGATAAAAACTATACCGAGTCAAAAGCAAGTTCTAAATAATGACATCGTACAAGGCTTTTAAACCTAGATAGAGTTTGGGCTTGTCTTATATTAATCGGCAATGCATTCCAAAGATTTATGGCAGTGATAATAAAAGAGTCACCATAAAAATGCGTGCGGTGAAAAGGTATGCACAGGACAAGCCTGTCCACTGAACGAAGGGAATAATTTTCACAATGCAGGAAGTTAAATTTATTTTTGAGATAGGAAGGAGTCTTAGGGTCAAAAAGGATACGATAAAGTAGCTGTAAATAGTGCATATTCCGGCGAAAACAGACTGGGAGCCACTTGAGCTTCTTGCGAAAGGAAGAGACGTGGTCGTATTTACGGAGACCAAATACGAAACGTATACCAAAGTTCTGAAGGCGCTCAAGTTTGTCTATTTGCTCGACTGATAAATCAGGAAAGCAAGCATCAGCGTAATCAATAATGGGAAGGAGAAGGGACTGTGCTAACATAATTTTAGTCGATATGGGTAGAAAATTACGAAGGCGCCGTAAAGAACTAGACGCAGCGTAAAATTTCCGACCAAGTTCTTGAATGTGATGAGTCCAAGATAAAGTCTGGTCCAAGAAAATACCTAAGTTATATATATAATATACTCTATCGTGCGCGTACAAGTCACGTTTAAAATCCGTTAATAGTGTTTGATTTGTAAAAACACTGATTTAAAGTTCTGTAGATGCACAAACTTCTCATATAATATCTAAATACAATACCACAAAGGTAACTGACTAACATAGTGATCTATCAACGCACAGCCCGAACCACTGGACGGATCGGGCTTAAATTTGGCATGCAGATAGATGTTATGACGTAAGCAACCGCTAAGAAAGGGTCTTGGTAAATTCTTCTCCCAAGGGGATAAAGTAGAGGTTAAATGATACCTTGAACATTTATTAAGATACAGCTACACTCATAATTCTGCTATGCCTTCTAAAACTATTGTATCCTACTAATATTATAAATGCGAAAGTTTGTAAGGATGTGTGTGTGTTTGTGGCTCTTTCACGCAACTACTAAACCGAACTTTTTATCCCAATATTCTTACGGGATACGGACTTACGCGGGTGAAGCCGCTGGACGCAGCAAGATCTTTATGTTTCTATGAAATAATACATTTATTAGCAATAGCATTATATTGTATTCTCTTTAGACTTGTTCTCTCATCAACGTTTCACTTCTTTTTAAAATTGTATACATCAAGAAGGATAAGTACTTGGAAACGAATGCATAACGGAGTATTTTTTATTTTCTCACACATAATATATATCTTAACAACGCACCTAATAAATAAAATAATGTTTAATTCATTTCAGCATAAATCTTATATGTATTAGTTAAAATAATCCAAACTACTTACAAAAGACCCTGGTGCAGTGGTTAACACGTGATCATAGGCCCTAGAGGGATGCTGGATTGGATTCCCGGTAAATGTCTTGGTCTCGCAGGACACAGAAGGCTGGTCACCTATTTGTGCATAAAGAAAATCCATCAGTGAAGCCATTTGCCCCATACCCCACATTCAATCTTTTCTATTCGATCGAACAGTTAATTTCGTATTCAAAGCATCGACTTACTCTCTGTTTGCAATAAAAAAAAATAACTGACTGATACTTTAGTATAATTATAATAAAAGATTCTCCTGAAAGGTCGCCTGATAAGTGATTGAAACTTACACGTCTACAAATGGATTGCCGACTTTAAATTGGCAAGGGATTATGTAAGGATTGGCGAGATGAATAAAGGAAAAGACTGCGAAGAGTAACAAAAAGATATGGGCCTCCGGCTCCGACACTCACCGAACGTAACACAGTAGGATGCTACTATTTCACGCCGATCTTCTGTGGGATGTGTGTCTTAAAAAGTAAAGTATATAAGAATAACCAAAAAAATATCCACAAATCGCACAAGAAAAATGGGCGGGGCTCCAAAGATTACTAGGAAGTAAAAGAGCATGAGAGTGAGTCAAACAAAATTACGGCCAATGTCGCATAAATAGTGCTTACTCAGCCCGCTGACCTTGCAAAAATAAATAAATACGACATCCATACTCGTACGATTTTCGTCACTGATGTGTTTCCGCAAGACCTTGCTGCATAAGGAAATTATACTCGATGTAAATTGTTTAACTCTAATGTTAGGCCTTGGTTAGTTCGGTGACGATGTGAAATGGTCATTGCCTTCATCTTTTTGCTTTTAGGACATTGAATACAGTTAATTGGGAACGCAAATGACTAATGTATGAGTTATTAAAATCATCGACAAATGGGTTACCAATTGAACGTAATGTGTACGTTATATTTAATGATGTTGTATTTGTTAGTAAATACATAAATATATACATAGCTTAGTGTAACAATAATTTATATGAATAATTTCAAGGTTTTTAAGCTAGCTGCGACCTACGGTTTCAATCGCGTAAGTCCGTATCCCGTAGGAATATCGGGATAAAAAGTTGCCTGTGTTATTACAGTTGTCCAGCTATCTATGTACCAAATTTCATTGCAATCAGTTCACAAATACATCCATCCTCAAAAACTTTCGAATTTATTATATTAGTAGAATTAAAAGTAAAAATTAAATGTGCATCCTATTAATGTTATAAACCCGAAAGTTTATAAATACGGATGGATGTTTGTTACTCTTTCACGCGAAAACACCTTATCGTGTCCGTATGAAATTTGGCAGAGAGATAGATTATAGTCTAGATTAGTAGATAGGCTACTTTTCACCAGGGTAATTGATTTCAAAGTCAATTCGGAAAAATTTATTAAAAATTTTGGTCGAAAAATAGTTAGGTATATAACTTTATAAAACATCAATAACCTATCTTCGCTTCCTTGTCTTGTATATATATGGACCAACTCTGTCAGGACACCCTAAAACATCAATATTCAATGCGTACGATAATTTAGCGTGTTCGTATAATCTGCGCACGCGCGGGTGCCATGACCTCGCTCAATGCTACGATGTGAACAACACCGCGTGTGTGTGTGTTGTTTACATCAACACATGCACACGTGTGTAGCGACGTAGTGTGCTTGATACTTGAAAATTTTTTAGTTGATTACTTGTTTTTTTTATATATTAATAGTAGTAGTTTATTTCTTATCTGAATCGATTTTCTTAACAATTTTTTTATGTGGTTTTGTTGTAATTGGGATTTATTGATGTTAAAAATTTAATCGGACTTTAATTTTTAGTTTTATAGCATTGAAATGCTTTGTTAATGAGAAATTTTGAAAGAATAGACAAAATTTTTTTTTTGATCACGAGGCAGGATTAATCGGATTTTATTGATATTATCTACGAATTCTCTATAACTTTACAATAACTAATATTGAATTAATCATTCTAGTTAAGTAATGTGATGAAGGTGGTTAAGTTGGTGAAGAAGTAGAAAGAAGGTGGTTTCCTTGGAACATTTTTTGTTTATTAAAAAAATATTTAGTCGAAATAGATAAGTAATTTTGTTCACAGTTCATTATAGTCTCCAAAAAGAGCTCTCTATTATTTTACTTAACAATATTATTAAGGCATACATATGAATATATTAGCGGTTTAATACGTGACTGTGTAGCTTAAGTCTTTCTGGTTTTAACTCATACATATTATAATAAGGTAGGCATATAATGGATTTGTTGTTTGTGACAAAAAAATGTATAGGAAAGTAGTGTAAGTTACACTATCGCATGAACGGCTGTGCCAATTTGGTTGAAATTTGGTAGAGATATAGTTTGAGACCTGAGAAAGGTCACAGGTAACTTTACACCGGAAATTCCGTGAAAAATGGAACTGTGAGTAAAAACCCCCGGGTTTTTTAGTAAGATAATTAGTGATAGCTTTCAAAAGATTTGTTAGGCTTTTATCAATCTCATCAACAAAAAAAGAGGAGGGTAGACTTAATAGTAGATATTTCTAATAATATATTACTCAATAAAAAATCATAACTCGAAACATGGAAATAATCGTAAATATGAGATACGTTATAAGCATTACATTATACTAAGATTCATATCGAATCCAACATTTTATGAGTTTATCATAAACAATATGTCATTAAAATAAAGGTAAAAAAAACATTCACGTTTATTTCACAATTCATTGCAAAACCACAATAAAAAAAATAAAAATAAAAAACAAAAATTCATCTCATATTGATCCTCGATTCGACATCCTTTAAAAGCAATTTATCACTCATGAAAAATTGGCCAAAAGTCATAAATCAAAACTCAAACGCTCAACGTGGTAACCGCCTACGCACACACGCGCAGCGCGATAGTAAAAGACTGTTCAACTCCCGCGCATTATATTTGTACACGAGTATGCACACTCTTTTATTTTGATTTATATTTTTACCGGGCTTATGACTTTTATATTTTTGTTGGGGTCATAAGGTTATTTATTCTAAATAGGATATTAAATAGAATATCTCCCAGAGATCCCATAGAGTATAAAACTTCTAAAAAATTAAGTTGATTCCATAATTTTAGCTTTCTTTACCTTTTTTGGTTATATAATTATTATCAACACACACTCACACACTTTATCGAATGTTTATTGGCGTACCTTGTAATTAGCGTAGATATTTGTAAACATAAGTTGTATAAAGCAAAGTCGCTTCCCGCGCCTGTCCCCATGTATGTATGTATGCTTACATCTTTAAAACTACAGGAGGTTTTTTTACGAGTGATTCAAGAGGAAGGTTAAATGAACAAAACATCTATTAATTTTCTGAATTTAACGCGTGCGAAGCCGCAAGCAAAAGCTTGTTAGAAATAAATAAATCACAGCCGAGTGTATTACAAATAAATGCATCTATTTTAATGTCCCTTTGCAGACCCGTAGCAGGCTTTATTCGCCTTCATACGGCGATCCATTAACGTCAATGTAAGGAAATATAAAATAGTTTCGTAAATACATCTATTGCGGAATTAAATACATTAAACACAACTCGATCGGGAATATAGACATTCAGACAGCTGTTTTGTTGGCTATTATTCTAATTTATTGGCACCGAAACGAGGGGTTAATTACTTCCTTGATAGAAATTTATTTACAATTAATATTAAGCTTATTAGTTGATATATAGGCCTTTTCTTCTAATCGCCTAAAATTGATATTATTTAAGACATTTATGTTACGACTTTTTGGTATCAGTAATTAATGGATGATAATGGATGATTGATTTTTCATACATTAATTATCATGGAGCTAAAATATTGGTATATTTCAAAAGAAAAATTTCCAAAATAATAAGACAATAACTAGATTTCCTACATTTCGTAAAACAAAACTGGGCGAATCATCAATTAACAATGTGCTATGCAATTCAACTAAGAATAGGAACGTCAATGACCTTTATCTATAAATTTCGTGTTAAATGTCATTTGATAATTACGATTTACTTAGAAATCTTTTTTGCGTTTCATTGCAACGGTTTATTTTATTTTGTCTAATGTATGTTTTATCTTACAACCAATTTAAATACAAACGCTTCAGTTTTAATTTTAATTACCTATGACGCCACAAAATGGTGCAGAGGCAATCCTTAGATCTTCTCTCTAGCTATGAATCAGGTTTTCTTTTTAGGAAAACCTGTCGAGATAAACCCAAGAGTGCCTGTTGCCACAATATTTTAATTAATGTTATTCAAATCTATGCTTATCACGAACAAAGCTGTAACCACTAAGCCTATTCATTGAATTTAATATAAACATTATTTATTTATTGATTTATTTATCAACATATACGAAACCGCAGCTGTGTTGGCTATGAATCAGCAAAGAATACTCAGCCTGCAGACGATCTAAATACAGTAAAATATTACGTGTTATCTCAACTAATAAGGAATTAAAAAGTGAGGTTTCTTAATAACACTAGTATAAACTAATATTAATACTAATATTATAAGATACCTTAGTATGTTTGTGATGTTTTCATATAGAAACTACTAAACCGATTTTAAACTTTTCACCATTAAAAAGCTGCGTCTGACTTAGAGACAGACTACCAGCACAGGCGGGGCAAACATCTAATCAATTAATTCGTGAAATGAAAAATATTTACCATCAATTAGGATAATTGCGTAGTATCTATAGGAAATAAGATAATATTTCGCAAAAAAATGTTAAGAAAATAGTAATAAATAAAACAGGTTGAAACATCCATATTTATAGAACACGTTTATTTTAATTAATCTTATAATTAATTTTAATTGAAGTTGGATTATTTATTGCTTTATTTTATAATTGTAACAAGCATATGGATATATCTAGACTACGGTCTTAGGTACCGAATACATTTCTGTATAAATTAATCTAAAAGATTTCCTATGTTTTTATTTGTATTGTATAAATAGAATTGTTTTTCTACACTAATATTATAAGATGAAGAATGTATTTTTGTTTGTTTGCTTGTAACGGATAATCTTAAAAACTACTAGACCAATTTTAAAAATTCTGAGTGGGAGCTGAGTGACTTAGGCTATATATATGCCACGGGCGAAGCCGGGGCGTGAAGCTAGTCTTTAATAATTCTGGTTAAAAAAAATAAACAAGTGCTTGTTCTTAACAAAAAAAACGATCCACCTTCAAATCGTCACAACTAAAATAAATATAAATGGGACCCCACGGGAGGAACCGGCTTTCAAATAAAAAAAAAATCATCGAAATCAGTTCACCCAGTTATAATAAATATTTCCAATCTTCGTAGTAACTGACTCTGCCTCATAATTCCTATTGCTTTAGATTAAAAATTACCAGAAAAAGATAAAAAAGCTTCAATCTCCTTCTCCGCACCATCCTACTTAACAAGCTACGTTATTCCTTAGTGTCATCTTCTCTATCCCAGGCCAACACGGGCGAAGCCGAGGTAAGCGGCTGGTACATAACTACATACATAGTATAAAACAAAGTCGCTTCCCACTTCTGTTCCAATGTATGTGTGTATGTATGCTTATATTCTTTAAAATCTTATATTTAAACTATACACTGGATTATGATGAGGTTTTTTAAATAGATAGAGTGATTCAAAAGGAATCTATTCCACTACTCCGAATTTATCGTGTGCGAAGCCGCAGGCAAAAGTTAGTTACGAACATGTTGGAAAGTTATTCATAAGAAATTCATTTTCTTGATGATATAAAATTATGACATCGCCCCATAATTAAACTTCCACGATTAAAAGTTATAATACGTCAATTTACAGCTTATTGGTAGTTATTTTTAGAAGGTTTTTACTCATTTATTCGAGTTTAGTTGGATTTTTTCAAGTTCTACACAATAGGTTATCATAAGCCAGGATTTAAGGCTTCAAAATCCCGCCAAAATAAAAATATTAATATTTAACAGCCTATTTCAGTTATTAATGTTCTAAGCCTATATTCCACTGCTCTTTAAAAGTCTTTCACAATTCCTTGCTGGAGCGTCCATGGGTCCTTAGATAATCCTTTCTAGGTACCATAAGGAACCCTCTAAGACTAAACCATTGGAGACATTTCATTTTTAGGCGGCAAACGTTCTGTAGTCAGACAGCAAATAATTATTATTCGGTTCGTTCATTCATTCATTCGGTTATACTCGGGCTGAGTTATCGAGTAACAAACAAAAAAAAATATAGTCCTTGATAACCGAACCGAAATTTCAACGCAAAAAAGTTAATCATGAAACGTATTACCCAGAGTATCATAATCTATCTTGCTGAATAAGCTGAAGAGTTTGTTTGCTTGTTTGAACGCACTAATCTCAGGAACTACTAGGTCCGATTTGAAAAATTCTTTCAGTGATAGATAGCCCATTTATTGAAGAAGGCTATAGGCTATTTATGTACCACGAGCAAAACCGGGGCGGACCGCTAGTGTTTTTATAAAACCTGCAAAAAATATACAATAAACATAGTTCATGGAAGCAAACGCATTAAATAAAGCATTCTAATTTATATTCTTTGACCGTTTTCTTTGAAAACGCCGACATTATCACTACTAGGAATAATAAAGAACTAATTTGTAGAAAGAGATAATATATCTTTGTGAATAAATTATTACAAGAGATTGCTAGTTGTAAATTAATAATTGTTATAAAAAATAACTTGGACATTCCCTCACGGTGTTCTGATAAATGGTTACATATGTTTTGTTTTACTAGCTGTGCCCGGCGGTTTCAAGCAATTCGTACATAAGGATATAGTCTATAGCCTTTCTATATAAATAAACTAATTATTCAAATCGGACTAATATTTCCTGAGATTAATGCGTTCAAACAAACAAACTCTTCAGCTTTATATTATAAGCATATAAGCAGAAACTCGCTTCGACTATTATAAATATTTTCTCATTTACCTATAAATATATACACCAAGCACATTTTTTTTATCATCCCTATAATGTATCTCCTACGCAAATGGCAGCGGAATCGGACGCTATAGCCGCGTGAGGAAACTGGATGTACCAAAACAGATGTTTTTACCCGACTGTGACAGGAGTGTATTGTTTATCGAGCGTACGCTATCCATTGTCCATCTTCGGCACGCCCTACAGCCCGAACTGTTGGACGAATATTGATATATGAGGTGCTGTTGTAATCAAGAGAACTGTGGGAGCGACAGAGGTTATATATATTAAGAAACGGACGCCATTAAATGGGTTTTTTTTGGGAAGGGATTAAGAAAGGATTGCCTAGAGGAATAAAGGAAAGGACTGGGAAGGGTAAGGAAAAGGATATGGGCCTCCGGCTCCCCCAATCACCGACGAAACACAGAAGAATGCTATTTCACGCCGGTCTTCTATGGGGGTGTGGTACTTCCCCGGTGCGAGCTGGCCCAATTCGTGCCGAAACGTGCTCGACTACCACATTCAAAATGTGACTGTGTTTCCTTGCAAGATATCAAATGAATGAATAATGAATGAATGAATAAAGTCTATTAATGTACAATTAGTATTTATTCAATTAGACTTCTTATAAAGCATATAAATCGGCATATCACAGATTTAATACTTACCACCGGTTCGGAAAAATGTTTCAACAGAGGCCGGGAAGAAACTCTGTAGTTGCTCTTTCCCATTCATGTCAATTTAACATTTTAATTATGTATAGGTAATGTGTATTTTACATAGGTGTGTAAAGAAAATACTACTTAAATGAAACTATAAATTTAACAATTGGTTTCTGTTTATTCTTGTTCTATTATTTTCCATAAGCATCTGCTATTAAAATCATTACGCCATTAACTCATGACGTGTAAATGTAATCACAGATTATATAAACGATTCAACGAGAAGCTATTACCGGGTTTTCCAAGATTTTCAGTTGACAGGAAAATCTAGTTCTATCGTCATTAAATATGAGGAAATAGATGCGATTTTTTGTGCATTTGTTTTGTTGTCGGAAGATTTCATAGTTTCTGGTCTATTACAAAGTTATTGTACTTATTAATACTGCATATACATTACTAGCTGGTGCCCACGACTTCGACCGCGTGGTAAGAGGAAATTAACAGTACGAGGCATATATGACATGTTGCATTTTTAAAATATGGCGATATCGGTCCATGCCGTTTATTGGAATTTATAAAATTTGACGTGATTCGAATATCTACGAATCACAATGAATCTTCCCATGGGAATGAGATATGATGGTAAAAAATAGCCTGTATCACTCTCTTGCCTTACCTCCAGACACCAAAATCATGTGATCTGTACTTGAGACATATGTGTATGTGTGTTTAGTTGTTACACATACAACTAAAATTTTAAAAGATAGCAAAAATACACACATATGTGGGTGTTGAGCGCGCTTCGGCACGAAGTGGTACGCAACAGAGAAATACCACACCTGCACAGGAAACCGGCGTGAAATAGTAGCATGCTACTGTGGTGAGTAGGAGAGCCGGAGACCCGATTCCTTTTCCTCAACTTCCCATTCCTTCTGTCTAGTCGTCAATCCTTTCCTTACCCCTTAGAGGCACTACTGCGAATGCTCATGGGCGGCGGTGATCACTTACCATCAGGCGAACCACCAGCTCAGCTGCCCGCTATGACATAAAAAAACAATACACGGCCGCAACAAAAAAATAAACAAAGAAGATTTTAAGGTCACAATCATATTCGAAATTAAAACAAATACCGGAAGATTTCAGAACGCATAAACCCGCATATGATATACGACTACTCGCAATTTTAAAAAGTCATTAACATCGTACCTAAGAGCATTGCACCATTTAAAAGAAACATCAAAATTATGATCGCTTATACGACTTCTACAGAAGCCAAAAATTGTTTATTACACAACAAATAAACCCGACTATAGGACCAAATAATAACTCTGCGGTTGGTGGGTGCCGTGCGGGCCTTTTGAATGGTGCTTGTGGGTAAAAATAAATGAAAGTCGTCGATAACCTATAATTCAAATGTCTTTTTCAAAGTAAACGCGCTCATAAATAAAATTATTAATAATAGCATATATGCATTGGATAAAGGGGATTATTTTTCACTTACTTCATATCGAAATTAATATAATATTATTAACTGTTGTAATTCATACATAAAAAAACGTGAGATAAAGACTGTTGAAACGTTTTTTTGTGTATTATTCGTAAATTGTTTCATGAAAAATATAATAGAGAATAATAGTCATACTTAAAACACAAAAAAAAAAAATTACGTCTAGGTATCTTTCGAGAACCTTTTTGTTACGTCATTTAAAATCTACTGATTTTAATTGACGTACTACTGTACAAAATATAATATTTCATAAAATTATACAAATGCCGTTCAATTTATCCCAATGGCCCTATAATCAAGCAGAAAAAAATCCTCACGTTTGACAGCTCACGCGAAGACACGACATCTAGCGGACAACTAGTGAATTATATAACCTCCAAGCGCCAAGTAGACTAAACCAGAGGTGTTCACTCCGCATTTACGGGTAATAAAACAAAACAGCATTTCAAACATCAAACGGGCCGCGTTAGTTTAAAAAAAATTACAATACCAGCGGACGGTATTTTTATGCTTCACTATAATCACCGATCTGTTATTTATTAATAGCTATTGCTTTGAGGAGGCCGACTGTAGATTCCTTGGTGAGTTTTGTAGAAGCTGCGATCTCGGGCTTCGGTCGTGAGTTGAAAACTATGTACAATAGATAGATATTTATTTATTTATGTCATAGTCCGCATAGGAGCTAGGTAGCATGCGCAAGCGCTGCCTCAATAGAGGCCTTGAGTCTCGGCAAATCGGCCGACCTAAAGAGATGTGGGATAGAAAGGAATGAGGGGACTAAAGGAGGGGACCAAAAAGGGTAAGGAGAAGGAAGGAAAGCATCCGGTTTAGTACTATGTTCTATGGTCGCGACCGTAAACCGTGGTACCGTGGACCGTGTGAGAAAGAGTTGGTGAGGGGATGAAAGGACTGGAAGGGGTAAAGAAAAGGATTACGGGCCTGCAGTTAAGTGCTACACTATGGTGAACTGAATGGTTTATATGTTCAGACGTTTTGACGCAATTGAGTATAAAGCATCTGAACAAATATTTGATTATTTATAAAATACTGTAGATACCAGCTTTGCACGTTTTATGGTATTTGTAATGATATTATACTAATCGCTACTGTATAATATTACAAGCGAAAGTTACTTTGTCTGTCCGTCTATCTATCTCATCTTTCCACCTGAATCACTGAGCTATTTGAATAATATTTGGTACATATATAGTTTGTGTCGCAAGGAAGGACATATTATTATCCCGGAAATCCCACGGGAACGGCTACTGTGAAGGGAAAACCCCGGGATAATAAGGATAGGCAATTGATTTGACTACACAGGCGAAGTCATCGGCGGAAGACTAGTTTTCAATAAACTTGAACGTTTAACATAAAAAAAGTTTATTTTAATATGAGAAAAAATCAATTTATAGTCTATATTTTGCAGACATGCGTGATATATTTATTGTTAAGAATTAAGAATAATTGAGAAGACGTTATCAACAACAATTAATGTAAGAAAGATATAATAAAAATAGTTTTATAGCCTTTTAATTATACGAGAAATGCAATTATTATGTTTATTATAACTTTAATCCGCCTTGAATTATACCAAATGTAAATGGAACTACACCAGCTTTCAAATATTAAAAGAATAATCGAATTCGATTCACTCAGCAAATAGTTATCTGGTTACAAACACAAAAGTATACTCGAGTTGAGAACTTACTATTTTTTGAAGTCTTCAAACAATTTATTACGTTTAAAACAACGTAGCTGGTAGGCACTTATAGTACAGCAGTTAAATGTCATGTGTCCAATCCCACATCATAACTTCTTTTATTATTTCGTCACTATTTCGGCTGCGCTTAATATAAAAGACAACAGTCTTATTAAAACGTGTCAAAGGAATGTCACTTTATTGATCATAAGAAGGTCGTAAGTGCCAAGCGCAGCTCGCAGCGTTTTCAGGGAATTTACGATGACGGAAACTCCTTTTTTAATTATGTGTCGCCTGAAACTCGTAAAGCTCGCAATAAAATGACACAAAGGCGGCGCGAATGACGTTACATGTCTGCTAATAACTGGCAGATGTTTCAAGATTATCCATCCTAACGATCTGCGCTAATCTCTAAATGTATATGTCATATATGTAAAGAAAAGCTGATTTAGTTTTGTAATGCAGGACTAGGACTAGCATCAATCAATCTTCGATTATAATCACGCAGTCTAAGTTACAGCTGGAAAACTGAAATTTGGCGCCCTGCGTCGTTTTATACTGGGATTCATTATCGAACTCTCGTCCAAAATATGTGGACTAAAAATGACATTTTCGAATGCATAGTTACTTTTCATCGCTGTCTCTTTTTATCCATTTAAATAAGGAAGCAATGAACAACGAAATATAAATATTGAAATCGACCGTTGGAGCGTAGGTTAGGAATTGTGGTAGGTTAAATTATTGTGTTTACTGAGGTTCTTTACTCCTAATTCAGCAGCCTATGACGTCTGAAGCGGAAGTAATTCCAGTAATTCCTAGGAAAATGATAGCGTTAGATCACCTGTATAGACAGCTCTTTACCCACTGGAATTATACCTGCTTGAAGACACCAAAGTTACCCTCCCTGTTATTCTAAGATGTCGAAATTAGAATATTTTTATACTAGACATAAATTATAATTTACTACGCGTACACACCTTGATGTCATCGCAGATCCCCAAAGCAGAACGCTCTGTCATCTTATGAAATGTTTTCAAAATGCTCAACAATGTACATACATTTGCTGGAATATGTTATTGCTTCTTAACCGTCGAGATGTTTTTGCAAATTAAATGTGCATGTAAAAATATTCCGCTGAGGCGGGAATGACATCTAGCACATGCGCAGTAAATCCTGTCTCGTTTTTGCTCAAAATCAAATTATTTATATATCTTTGAATTGAAATCTCGGAATCGGCTCCAACGATTTTCATGAAATTCAGTATACAGGGGGTTTCGGGGGCGATAAATCGATCTAGCTAGGAATCTTTTTTAAAAAATGTCATATTCGTGTTTTATCGACTTAAACTTACTTATTTACCAATAGGAGGCGTTTGAATAGTCCCAATTTATAAACACTTATAAACAATCTAACTTCACGAAGTCGTAACTCGTCTCAAGAACAAAATATAATTTCCAAAAAACACAATTTATAAAAAAACAAAAAAATTATGCCGAGCAAAGCTCGGTCATCCAGGTACTGTATTTTTATGAGCAACTGAGCTGGTGGTTCGCTTGATGGTAAGCGTTCTGAGGTAGGAAATAATTGACGATAGGAAAGAAGGAATGAACTGGGAAGGTAAATGAAAGGATGTTAGCCCTGTTAAAAAAATTCAAGGAATTCTTAAGCTAAGATTTAACACAAACGGTGGATTTATAAATTATAAGAGATTTCTTTCAGGCAACATATAACAATAGAGAATAAATTATCTTCTAGATTTTCGATGAAATAATATACGTCCATCCAAATCGATACAGCCGTTTTACACTATTCAATACTAAGCATGCGTAATACACAGGTTTTAACAGACAAATACATTTAAAAATATTTGAAATTATGTGAAATGAAACACCATACATTTGCCACTATATTTTATCACCAGCTGTGCGCACAAAACCAAGCGCAAAACTCTCTTATCTCATTTCAGTCTAAAATGGTTTAATGTTTTATAAAAATGTAACCAATTTTTATGCATTTCATATAAATAACATAAATATAAGTGGTTTATTTTAGCCGACAGAGCAACAGACATTCATAACATTAGAATAATATCGATTTATCGTTTTAAAAATCGAATTTAAATGAGCACCCTTTACTAATTAATAGCTAAACATATTCAATCGATAAAGTCGCATCTTCAATTAAAAATTTAACGTATTAAAGAAAATAGCAAATACTTATACCACCAACATTCTAACGATAGACTATAAATAGTTAATAAGTCTATATTTAGATCGGCCCACACATGACGAGGTGGCCGAGTGGTTAAGGCGTTGGACTGCTAATCCAATGTGCTCTGCACGCGTGGGTTCGAATCCCATCCTCGTCGATAATTTTTTATGAACATATACATTTTTGTTATATATTTTCCCATACTTGGGTATTACAATTTTATTGGGATTAAGTTTTTTTATTGTGTAGCAGTCTATTTTATTTTATTTTGTTGATTAATCGATCTGGTTTAGGAAAATCCTAATGTTATCAAATGTTATCTATTTTTAGATACATATATCAACATTTTATACGCTATTATTTATATATACTAATATTATGAAGAGGAAACTTTTGTATATTTGAATGTTTATAACGTATTCACATAAAACCCCCTAGACCGATGAAAAATTCTTTCACCATTAGAAAGCCGCAACTTCACTAAGTGACATAGCCTAGCTATATATGGACCAGGGGCGACGCCGGGGCGAACAGCTAGTGTATGATAAATAACACACTATGGATTCTGACTTGGTTCTTTATTAATCAAATTATTTAAATTTGGTGAAATTATATTATATGAATTTGAATAAAACTAATCAATTACTGCATATGGGAGTCCAGCAGGCTCCGGCACGAATTGGGCCAGCTCGCTCCGGGGACGTCCACAACCTCACAGCAGATCAGGTCGGCGTGAAATAGTAACACGCTTCTGTGTGTCGTACGATGAGTGGGAGAGCCCGAGGCCCGTGTCCTTTTCCTCACCCTTACCAGTAAAGTTTATTAAGCAAAATGTAGTAATGTCCTAACATGCTGAATAACTGCTGAATAACTGGTGAATAACTGAATAACTTATTTATAAAATGAGCAACCATTTATTTCTCACACTAGAGAAACATACGCTAACAAATAACTAACACATTTACTAACTAGCTTCCTGTTATAATTATATAATATAATTGTATAAAAAAAATGTATTTTTCATATATATTATAATGCGACACAAAACTAGCTATCCGCATGCGACTTCACCTGTGTCCCGTGGGGCTTTCGGATTATTTTATATAACTTTTCTTTGTTATTTCTATGGTCTCAAGCTTCTTGGCACAAGGTTTCAACGAAATCGGTTTAGTGGTTTAGCCGTGAGGAAGAGACGAACAGACAGGCAGAGTACCACTCGCATTTATTATTTTGGTGATTAATGTATTTAGGTTATTTTGGATACAAACAATAAAAGCAAAGCAATGCGATGTAGCTAATTTTGAAAACATTTAAATCTTTCGTTTGCCGTATAAAAATACCTAAACAAACATATCTCTGAAATCTTGAAATTCAGTTAAATTAATGTGAATCTACTTATACCTCGACATTTATTTCCGAACGGAAAAACAAATGTCAGCGTAACACTCGAGATCTGTCAAAATTTCAACACACACACTGTCACATAACTCAAGGGCCATAGACAAAACGAAAAAACAATCGCATAACTCTCGTATAACTGATAGCTATTCAACTTGGGACTGGCAAGAAATCATTGCCTGAATAAAAAAAAATTAATAGCTTCATTTGAGTGTGACACGTCGCAGCGACAAGACGCCTGTATTCACGAATAATTTAGTAGCGATTCGAGTCATATTGTGAATAAAAAATGAATCTATACCGGAGTTTATTGTAACAATTCTTACGCTCGCGTGATATGACGATGTTTGAGGGCTCATTTGAATTGATTTGATTTACTAATATATTAGCTTGGAAATGGGTCAATCATCATTTATCATACATGCAATTTGAATATGTTACTTTTTGATAATTAATCAAACAAAACATAATATTATGCTTATATCATTAAATGTTGTTTTATTAAGAATCGTTTGGAGACCACGACTAGGTTGATTTCAAAATATGTTTCTACTTAGGATTTGCACGTGATCCCCGAGTTCTATAAGCATGCACCACGGGCGAAGCCGGGGCGTATTGCTAGTCTATACTATTGATATAAAGCTGAAGAGTTTAATTATTTGTTACAACACGCTCATCTCTTGACTTGTACGTGATCCCAGTGAGTGCTTTAGTCTTTAATATATATAACACGGGAGAAGCCGGGGCCTATCCCTAGTATTGTATAATCTAGAATATACTCGTACATACATATTGGTGTAACATAACCTACATCACACATACATACTCATGTAAATCACCGAACCTAGTTGGAATACGCGTTGGAGTATACTTAAATTTGGATTTTGATTAACTCGCAACGTGGAGCGCAATCAAAAGACTCCAATATCAAAGGATCCCGTTTATTACAACCGAAAACCGATTTCCCGCGCACGGCGATACTTATATTCGGTACGATATACGTCCATTGATTTAGCGGCCACTAAATCTGGACAAACGTTCATAAATACACAATTTCTATGTTTACGCGATACGTTGCGATACCGGGCGCGCTAGGGTTGCCAACTTGTTTGTTTAATTATCACGTAACATTTTTAATAATTCAATTACTATCGGCCTTTCATCGTAGTAGAGTACAATCTAAATTTCAAATTTGAAATCAGATTCTCAAAAGTGAAATAAGTTTAAGATATACTTGTTTAAAGGGTATTGAATAACCTGATAGTGACAACCCTAACTATTACTATTATTCATCGTAAACCGCTCTTGTATTTGGAGGTGTTTACGCGCTTTTCGCATAGAATTAACCCAGTTATTTTGGAATGAATCGTATTTCTTACGGATTATGATATAATTTTAGATGTCCTATTTCTAAACCTTTAACACCTCGCAGATTTTAAATCTTTAGGTTAATATACGTCCATCATAATATGACGGTTGATACAATTATTTTGCAGAACAATAGCTTAGCGGAATAGTTAACACAGCGTGGTTTTCAAACGTTTAACGAAATAAATATTGACATAATTTTTAAACATACATTTCTACTATTTATACCATAACTATGAAAATAATACAAGTCGCATTTCTATTGATAATAATATTTAAAATATATTTTTGTTTTTCTATAATACAAGACGCTTGTCCTGGCTCCGCCCGGATATTAAAATACCTGTATTATCCCAAGGGAGCTTTAATAGGTCAGTGCTGGACTACGATCTCGCCTGATGTTAATCTGAGATGTGGTCTAAGATGGAGCGCGCTTCCCTAGAAGGTACCTGTTCACTCTACTCTTGAAGACATCCAGATCGTTCTCGTCGGGGAATGGTTTGTATGGTTGGTATGGAATGTATGTTTGTATGACACATTTAGACTCGATTTTGAACCACTTTAAACGGGCAAATTTAATTCAAACTTTGTACACTTATCAAGGGTTGGCGACAATACAATAATTTAATGAGTTCATTTTATTATCGTGATAAGAATCGTCAGGATCAAACAATAACCTTAAGTAAACTCTGTATAACAGCAAGTGAGACAATGAAGTTGATTTCCATAATTAAAAAAAAAACATTTTTTTTATTTTATATCTATTAATAAATAAATACAAGAAAATCATTCGTAATTCCATTTCCAATTCACTGAATTAGCAAGTAATCAGCGTAGTTTAACAGGATTCATTAATATACCAGTAGGAGTGGAATTGTTTATTTTATTTTTAGATGTTTGGCTGTGTCCGGCTTACAGGAATTTAATTTCGACTAACTCGATTCAGATACTATGCGTCAGCGGCTCTCAAGTCGCGATACATCTCCAAGGATACTCGTTTGTGTTAGTTATTATTTTTTTATATTTAACCGTCCAGAAATAAACCTCAAATGAGACCTTACATAAGTCTCGAGTATTCGAAAAATATCTAAATCGAATCACTAATAATTATAAATGCGAAAGTTTGTAAGGATGTGTGTGTGTTTGTTGTTCTTTCACGCAAAAACTACTGAACCGATTGCAATGAAATTTGATACGTAGACAGCTGGACAACTGGAATAACCTATATATAGGCAACTTTTTATCCCGATATGCCTACGGTATACGGATTTATGCGGGTGAAACCGCGGGGCGCAGCTAGTATAATCTAATTAAGAGACGCCTCTTTTTTATTCCATAGCTTAACCACCTTTATGGTCAAGTGCTTGGTTCATCAGCTAACAGCGAGAGACATTTTATTTCTAGATTCCTCTTAAAAGAACGGTCATAAAGTAAATGAATTATAACAAGAAAAAATATATCGTTTTTAACATATTGCGAAATTGACCCTTGCAAGGTTTTAAGAGTGTCATATAGATATAAGTCCTACATAATGCAAGCACATATAACTTTACATTTTTATATTATTTTACTTACTAATAACCAAAAGTTTCAAAAAACCAATATTATTGCACCTAACATAGGTAACACTAGTTCGACATTTTCAACTTGGGTGCACAACCCAAACTTTGAGAACCGCTGTCCCATTCTAATGAGATTTCAGTCGGAATTGCGAAGGTCATTTTGTTTGTTAAAATTACTCTTTGACATCGTTGATTTTGATAGTGCAAAAAGTTTAATTCTGTTTCGTACTCTTGTTGATGCTTCTCCATCTGTTGTAGGGCGCTTCAATTGGATCTCTGCTTTTGAGATGTTGAGGGCTTGTGGACAGAGGGAGTCAAGAGAGCGCGCTTAATGTGGGTTAGTATGGAGACCAGTAATTAGAGCTCTTTTTGGTATATGATATGTTTGAGAACTTTAGACTGAGCTATTGAATAAGGGGAAGTGACATCCCTAGTTTGATAGGGATGTGACTTTGCTAATAATTATTTATTTTTATTTGCTCAATACTGGTTCGCATTTCAGAACTATCATAATCGTAAATGTTGATGAATAAGTTTAGCGTAAAGAATAGACAGACAGACGGAAAGACAGAGTTACTTTCGCATTTATAACATTACATCATAGTATAAAACGAAGTCGCTTTCTATGTCCATTTGTATGCTTAAATCTTTAAAACTACGAAACGGATTTTGATGGTTATTTTTTAATATATAGAGTGATTCAAGAGGAAGGCTTATATGTATAATAACATCTATTAAACTACTCTGAATTAATGCGTGCGAAGCCGCGGGAAAAGCTAGTGTAATATAGTAGGGATGACTACAATACGCATAAATATAAAAATCATATACATACATTCTATTACAATCAAATAGCGTATTTATAAATGCATGTTCTCTCACAAGTAAAATTACGATCAAATAATCAAATAGCACTTAAAAAGGGAAGCGCCAAGTGCAATTGTGCAATTTAAGTGCGATGACCTCCAGTACACACTACACACCTCTTACACTAGATTACACCAAATTATCTAATAATAAGCAATGAGTACTACGCAGTTGTTAGTATTAATTTAGATAGTCGACTGTCTGCTCTTTTATTACGGTTTTATTTTCCTTAAGTTAACTTCGAATGACGTCAGATAGATATATTTCCAAATGCATATAAAAAGAAAATAAATACAGTATTAAAACTATAATGGGAAATTGCTTCTAGAAAAAAAAATGATGCGAAAAATCATTTTTTCATCCTATACAC
Organism: Zerene cesonia; assembly: GCF_012273895.1. Taxonomy (NCBI): domain Eukaryota; kingdom Metazoa; phylum Arthropoda; class Insecta; order Lepidoptera; family Pieridae; genus Zerene; species Zerene cesonia. The sequence goes on along the minus strand of NC_052115.1, from coordinate 751,943 downwards.
CGATTTTTTAACAATACCCACAGATTACACAATTCCATAGACAATGGGATATGAAATTAATATTGTTAACTATATAAAACGACAGAACAAAAATTTCAAACGATATGTAATGTACAAACAAACCGCTTATCAGAAAGCAAACTAAGTTAATTGCATATAATGTTGAATTCTATTTGAATAACCAAATGATGTTAGCTCTGTTAATACGATATAATACAAATAAAAGGATGCTATTAGTGGGATCGATGTTTACCAAGGAGGTATCTATCAGGATAATTAAACAATAAGAAGTTATAGTGTCTGAATCGTGCAAGTGAATTTTCGGTACAGACCTTATAAATATATAATTTTGATAGAACATCGAATAAAAGAATCGTAAAAAAGAAATATACCCTATCCTACTTACTGATAGACCAAAACTTTTAAAATTTTATTACAATTATAATAAGATATATCGAAATTTGTAGTATAAAGAATTGTTCGTGTTTTGAATGTATGTTTTAAATGTTTTCATCCGGAACATGCTCGACAGATTTCAAAAATTCTTTCATCGATTTAGAGGGCTTCATCTTCTCTGAGTGACACAGACCATAATGGCCCGTTGTTGTTATAAACAACTAGTGGTCCGCCCCGACTTTGCCCATGGTACATAAATAGCCTATAGCCTTCCTCAATAAATGGACTATCTAACGATGAAAGAAATTTTCAACTTGGACCAGTAGTTCTCGAGATTAGTGCGTTCAAACAAACAAACTCTTCGCTTTATAATATTAGTATAGATTACTTTTAACTAAAAAACTACCTTTAAACAATAAAAATAATATAACGGTCGATTCACCCAGTAAAAAGTTATGAGGTAACAAACACAAGAAATACAGTTGATAATCTCCTTCTTTTTAAAAAGTCGGTTAGTAATAATAATAACGACTTTCTTACACACAATCACACGGCGCGGCGCCCCAGTGGTCTAAACCTCATAATGGTTCCACATTATACTGTTAAAGATAAACAGACGAGATTATTTTTTTAATAAAGTAACACATAAATACATATAATTATTATTTGAGGAGTAAGTATAATCGAATGTTTCTCTAGGATAAAGCAAAATTATGAATGAGTAGTATCTTAATAATATCTAAAATTATAACGATACTAGCTACGCCCCGCGGTTTCGCCAGCGTAAGTCCGTATCCCGTACGAATATCGGGATAAAAAGTTGCCTATATGTTATTCCAGTTGTCCAGCTGTCTACGTGCCAAATTTCATTGCAATCGGTTGAGTAGTTTTTGCGTGAAAGAGTTACAAACACGCACACATCCTTACAAACTTTCGCATTTATAATATCAGTAGGATTTTGTAATAATATCACTGTCGGAGTCATCTGTTATAAAACATTGCCTATATATTTAATTACAGTTCAGTGCAAATAATTTTTATCGAGTTTTTAAAGTTAAATCTTCACAAAAAGACAAAAGATCCTATCTATAATATGAATTCTAATTTAACCTAAATGTAAAAGTAATTAAACTATTTACCACTAAATCAATCCAATTCCAAACAATATATTTTATTTCCCATTTCATTGCTATATTTTCCCAAAAAAAGGTTGAGAGGTATAAAGATGAGAGCTAGACGAAGTCTAGACTTGGCACAGACGGTGACTTCCTTTACCTACGTAATTACGAACCGTCTGATACTAAGTTTGTCCTACGGCTGCACTTAGCACTAGCATTTAGTAGTATTTGCTGAATTTAACTAAACGCGAAACGGTGCGTGTGGTTTAAAAACCCTTTTCCTTCTTGTTTGAATCTATATTATTATTAATTATTATTAATATTATATAGCTGAAGAGTTTGTTTGGTTAAACGCCTTAATCTCGGGAACTAATGACACGATTTGAAAAGTTCTTTCAGTGTTAGATAACCTATTTATTGAGAAAGCATATAGGCTACATATGAATCACGGACGAAGCCGGGGCGGACCCCTAGTTAGAATAAAATTTGATTTAAAGTGCGATTTATTCATAGCGTTAATATAATAAAACTATGACCGGATCATTTCTATTTAGTAAATAAGAGGAATTGCTATGCAGTATGGATGTTTGATAGACTCCAAAACTTTAATCATATTTCTTTATTTTGTATGTTTGATTGTGCGCCAATCACGTACAAACCATTGGGTCGATTTGGTCAAATATTTAATAAACTATTGGAGATATTCAACTTATAGACTACAATTTATTACAAAAAAAATATTTTTAGGAGAGAGTACCATTACATGTAAACATCGTGAAAATGTAATGAATTAATTTTTTTATAGGTTTTTACAAATGAAATAAAGGTATCTAAAAAGATGTATTTGATATAAAAACAGTTGCCGATTGTAAGACAATAATGTTACTAACTCGACAATCCACATATATATCCTGACCACACGAAGCCGCGTGCGAGAAGCTAGTTCATTATACTATTTCAACTAAGGTAATATGTACTACTCCTGCCAAATTAATATATTTTGTAGCTATCAAATATATCCTCAACCCGCCTTTCCTATCCTTGTTTTTACAAATAAAAGAAACAATATTTCAAAAACTCTTTTTCACCAATAAAAAATCGACGACCTCATTTTAAAATCGTAATTGCCTTAGGAATTTGAACGTTGGAAATATATTTTATTCAAATAATCGACAAGAACGTTGTCAAAACGCAAACATTCTGAGAAGCTCACAATTACTTCATGTAACAATAACGGTCAAGAGCGAGCGGGTAATGTTAAAATGGTTCCGTGGAAAGTAAGAAAATAAAAATAATAACACGTCCGTATCACACTAATATTATATATGTGAAAGTTTGTTTGTTTGGATGCTTCTCAGTTAATCACGCTGAAACTACTTTTTTTGATGAAATTTGGTATACAAAGTCGGTATGAGCTGACTTGGGGGATAATTTTTATCCCGATTACATGCTCCCTTGGGATAAAATAGAAATCTGTATATCCGGGCGGAGCCGGGACGAGCGTCTAGTAAATAATAAATATAGTTTCAGAAGCAAAAACACGCTGTAATGATAGAATCGACTAAAATGTCTCAATTTCTCTCATACATAATAGGTAAGTAAGGAAATTTATTTGATCCCTGCGGATCAGGATGATAAGATAATCTCATGAAATTATTGTATTATAAATATAATATGTAAATTTAATATGTTCGTTAAATATCCAAGTCAAAGTTCGTTAAGGGTCATAACCATTAAATATTTTCAATCGTCAATAATTATCCCTAATGTATTTTTTACGATACACTAGCTGTCCAACCAGTGAAGATATAGCTTGCTAATTATGTAAGAATTTTTTTAATCGATCCTACAGTCTTTGCATGAAAACGTAACAAACGCATGCAAGGTTCCCAAACGTTTAGGATATGTGGACCTTCACTGCTCTATCACATAAAAAAATATATAAACAGTTTGCTCTTTATAACATCAGTGTTGACTCAATTCTGTTGTAATATTTCACCAAAGAACTCTAAAAGCAAGCAATCATTTATCCATCACAATGGACACCGTTACCCGTGATGCAGGATGAAAAATAATTATACTTTTCAATGTCCGGAACGGTACTGAAGTGGCATACTTTTTTTCGAGCGCATTATTTAAGCGCATTGCTCCGATACGACACGTAGGTATGTGTGTGTTGTAATATTTGAAATTGTGTGCGTGCGTGTATGAATGCAAGGGTTAAAAAAACTAGGTTGTGTGTGTGTGTGTGGGTGTGTTTATAATTAGAGCATGTTTTGTGTGTTGTATTTGTTTAAAAATATTTGTTGTATAATAGAACTATATTTTACGTTATCGATCAGATTAATATTCTTCTAATATAATAAATGCGAAAGTTTGTAAGGATGTGTGTGTGTTTGTTACGCATTCACGCAAAAACTACTGAACAGATTGTAATGAAATTTATTACGTAGACAACTGGACAACTGGAATAACATATAGGCAACATTTTATCCCGATATTCCTTCAGGATACGGATATACGCGGATGAAACCGCGGGGCGCAGCTCGTACAATTTAAAAAGCACACCGCAGCATACGCATTTCAATCTTTTTTACCGATGGTTAATGTGAAAACTATACGATTAAAAAGTACTTCTATAAGAAGTCTAATGGAATAAATTAATGTTTGAGATTGAATTCGATGCATTGGCAAGAAGTTTACAAACACTAAATATTGTATATTGATAACAATAAATTAACGTCCGATTGAACGGATTGTGTAGATCCACCAATCATTTCGAAGTATTTGAATTCCAGCCATTAAGCTGCATCCAGGCAATAACACTGAAGTCGGTGGAAATACTGAAGAGATTAATATCACACGCTGGATAGTACCCGTCACGCGTGTAAGGTATGCACTTAGTGGAAGCTATAATGTGATTTCCGCTTTTTGAGTTGTATATCTGAAAACTATAATCAATTGATACTCACATACATATTAAGCCCATATCCTTCTCCTTATCCTTCCCAGTCCTTTCCTTTATACCTCTTGCCAATCCTTTCTTAATCCCTTCCCAATTTAAAGCCGGCAATCCATTTGCAGAGGCGTAAGGTCTGTAATGGACCTTATGCCTCTCCAAATGTTCATGGGCGGTGGTAGCGCTGACCATCAGGCGTCCCACCAGCTCCATTGCCGACTGTGACATAAAAAAAAAAACGCAAAAACCTGAAATGAAAAATTTATGATAACGAATATCCTTCTAATATTATAAACGCGAAAGTTTGTAAGTATGGATGGATGTATGTATGAATGTTTGTTACTCTTTCACGCAAAAACTACTGAACCGAATGCAATGAAATTTGGAACGTAGAAAGCTGGACAACTGGCTAAAACACATATCCTTTTTATTCCGATATTCCTACAAGATGCAGACTTACGCGGGTAAAACCGCGGCGGGCAGCTAGTATTTATCTAACGTTAAATAAATGGACTTTGAAAAAGACCACATTTATCAACCAAACCCCTTGTTTTTAAGAACTTTTCCGACTTTTTTCGATATCTCCATACATTTTTTGTTTATACCATACACATTTTTTGTTTCATCCATATTGTTTCATCTGATTGTATTTCCATAACAGTTAGCCTCTTTGCTCTTTCACCCAAAAATAACTTAACAAATGGGTTTGGGTGGGTGAAATTTGTTATTAAAATAGATTGTTTAGGATACTGTTCATTCGAAGAACGCGTGGGCTCTTTCGATAGTTATCAAAATATAATTTCAGCTTATGAATCTTAATGAACTGACTCAAAAGACTTTATGTGAATGTTTGAAAATAAATGGAATTACATTTCTGGAAAGTGGTAAAATTGTTTATTTTTTAGAATACATAAGTCTACGGAACTAGGATCTAAATGATAATAAAAAAATTCTAGGATAGTATAATTAAGTCATCTATTCATAATAAAATCATCACAATATAATCAATTTATGGAAACATTGTGGGTCCAGTAATATTTAGCGTCGATCACTTAAGTAAAAATATATTACTATTATTACGTGTCCCTGCAAGATCTCTGAAATGAGCATGTACGCATGACAAGTCTCACTCACTCAGTCTTGGATAGAGATAAAAACTGAATTATTATTTAAGTTATTTTAACACTTAAAAATAACATGATATGCCGATACACGATAATTTTTATATGTCAGTCAGTGGGTAACGAGCTGGTGGTTCGCTTAATGGAGCCACTGCAAACTGTGTTTCCCGCTTTTATGGGAAAAGTAACGGTTTGAATACGGGAATAAAGGAATGGACTGGAAAGGATATAACAAGGATACCTCCGGCTCCCCCACTCACCGAACTTAACACAGCAGGAAGCTACTATTCTCAAAATAATTGAACTAAGATTATATCCAAAATATTAAATCCCGGCAAGTGTAGCACGATCCCATATGCGATGCGTGTGACAGTTGAAAGTCTGCCAAAATGTCAGATAGTCAACGCATTAACACGGCGCACTGGATTCCGTAGTTAGGCATTCCTCTTAAGAATTATAATTAAAACCGTGAACATAGCTCCCGAAAACCCTGGATTAATGTTTGTTATAGTTTATTTACGGTATAGAAGAATGTTTACGTCTTATTCAACTCTTTTTATTTTCAACTGATATAATTTAACAAGAAAAATATATTCCTTCCCCACAAATTTCCAGTAGATTTACTGGAATCTTATTTCCTGGAATTGGATATCATGTAATTTATCCATCTATATAGACCTGATTATATAATTTTAATTGAAACATTAAGTGCCCTGTGATAAGGACACTGTTTATTGCTCAATCAACTTACTGGAACGAGTTAGAGTTAATGCGACATTATGTAGTAAAGAAATCTTTAGGACTGAGTTGACTAACCTTTATTATCACCTGGCACATTTAAAGGCAATAAAGAAACATTATCATTCATCATAATTAACATCATCAGCCCATATTTATCTGCATCCATCCAGCCTGTTTCACATTTGACGTTTGTCAGAGTCGAATCAGGTGTGAATCAGCAGTCAGGGTGAAGAGTTAGTATCCCCGCAACCCTGAGCGAGGTCAGCCACCCTGCACTAATGAACACGCCTGTTTGTGTGTACGTCTCGAGGCCGTTTCACTTGCTGCAATTTACGTGGTTGCGATAATAAGTTGAAATCACTTTTCAGGGTTCCGCAGAATGTAGGGAGGGTGTAAACTTTGGCGGGAAAATGTCGATTGAAATGATTACAGGATTTTTTTCTGGGACTGGGATAAACCATTTCATATAAATATCAAACCATGGGCCTCCATCTAGCGCAGTCAGTTATGAAATACATTTATTTCAGACGAATTTTATACTTAGATCTTTTGGGAATTGATCGATTTCAGCTATTTGTTCCAAGAATTTCTTAGGAAAATATTGAAATTTCATTTTCTGTAAAATTATCCATATTCAGTTAAGTCGCCGATTGTACGATTGCAATTTAAGTAAAACAGTTTTTCTAATATTGTAAACCAAATAGTTACTGGGATAATCTCTCTATTTATAATAAGTTTTGCCAACTTATCGTATGTCTATGAAGTTTGTTGAAACTAGAAAAATTATGGGTATAGTAAAAAAAACTCAAACCAGACGATTGTATCAATAAGTATTTACTGCATAAATATTCTTTCCGAGAATAAAATTTTCCACAGACCACATATAATAAAATAATAATTACTCACCAAAAAGTGGGAGAACCCGCGAAACAAGGAAACCTTTTTGCTTCGTCTGCCTCACTTCCGGTGCATCGATCAATTCCCGCTAATCTACATAGATAGGTTTTATTGTCCGTTTGTCACACATGCCCTTGTTATGACGGCAACCGCTTTGACTATCTTTGCAATTATGTATGCGAAGATTGAGTTAGTTAAGTGGTATGTATTAAATAAATAGGCATTGGATTAAAGCGTGTTGTAATAGTTTTATCATGTTTTCAAGCGACTCTTTTTGGAAGTGAAGGATTTCGGTTCGATACTTGATTATTTCGTGGGTTTTCAAGCAATTGACGTGAATGTTTTTGTATTGATAGGGAATATTAGTTATTTGGTTCTTTTTTGGATTTAGGGAGGTACCTTCCACGCAGGTATCGTTTTTGTACATAGTTATTATGTAATATAAAGTTTTAAGTATTCGTATAAGAATTCGCATTTTGCAGTATTATTTTACTGCGTGTTTTGGAACAATAAATGGATATCACCGTTTATCTAAACAAGGTTTTTTGATGAAAATATATTTCGATTTACCTGAGATTAGTCTGTATTATATTAGTTGAGACACAAAAAAAACGTGAAAGAACTTTTGAAATCGATTCAGTTGTTACTGAGATCAGCGCGTTCAAACAAAACAACTCTTCGCAATTATATTTTTAGTATGTTGTATATATTATAAGTATATAGAATATTTAGTACATATAAACTGACGATCAAAATAAATAAAAGCAAGTGTAAAACAGTGGCGTTGGCCATTTGTAGACCTTGGCAGGCGAGCGGTTTACGTTATTCCAAATTTAACACGATGCATTTCCTTTTGATGTGCGCGTGCGCATCGGATAGGGCAAGAGCTGGTGATGGATCTTGTTGGGTGCTTTCATCGGGTATAGTGTAAGAGCTGATGGAGAATATGTATTTTTACCATTTCATTCGGGATTAAACACAAAAAATTAATCTTTATAACTGAAAAATACATAATATGTGATTTTACGTATATTTTATCGCCTTTACTTATTTTCAACATATACATTATACACAAATAGTGCATATAAGTCAATTTAAATAACATAGAATGTTGTAGGCACACTCTCGGTAGTCTTAGATGCTATATATTTAGTCATTGCACTCCAAAAATATCATAGATATATCGAAAGATTTTTTAATAATGTGGCTATTATAGACTTGCATCTTATATTAATTACAATCTAGCCTACAAGGCTCATAAGTAATTTTATGATAGCTTAACTTTCTCATTACTTTATTCTAAGAAAGTGTTCACTGTTACTTTCTTAGTGTCTGTTAACTCTGTTCACATACACTAAGCAACTGTCACTGTGTTCCCGTTCTTAGCTCTTACTCAAAAGGTTTAGTTCTTTTCAGTATTCGGACTAGGTATTTATATGTTTGTATCGTTAGATGATCTACTTATATATCCACTGTATTTAATCACCAGCTCTTAGGCTACACGTATTTAAACTCGCCCACAATTAATCTTCGAGAATTTCGTGAGTCAATTTCGGGTTTTTGGGTTGCGATTATAATTGCATTTTTCGTATTCATTTATTACGTGAAATGACAAAACAGGTACGAGGTTAAAAAACAACGCTGACATGTGTCTTGAATGAGCTAAGCTCTGATTATGTGGGTCATTGTTTATTTATATCTTAAATCCCACCCAAATCATTTCTATTATCTATCATATAATATTAATTTAACTTAAATGTACCTTTTATTTTGTATTGTATGTAAGTTAAGTGCAATTTCATGTATGTGTGTTTTTGTTGCTAAATAAAAATCATATTATATTATTATTAGTATAAGGTTGAGATGACCACATACACCCTGTAAAAAGGATATGTAGTCTCATGTACAAGCTTCTGAATCTGCACGACCTAATTGATAAGCTGATTTTCGAATAGTTCTGGAAAACTTATGAAACCTATAACTGATTTTGCAGTTAAGATAAAAACGATTCCAACACAAGCCTGTAAACTAGCGCTTTTAAAAAATAATTGGTGTTTGGCATTTGATAAATCAATTTTACTTAAATTTCTCTACGCACATTGTCTGGTAGAAATCGCTTTTAAATGAAGAGGCCGACATTTGTTGAAATATAAACATAGATTAAATCTCAGTTTTAAATTTAATCAGTGCAATAATGCATACTTAAATCTATCATCTAAAAAATCAATTAAAATGATATTCGTGTTTGAATTTCAACCTAATGGGTACTTCGCTATTAGATGCTACAACACAAATAAACAATAACAATTAACGAACAAACATAAAGTGTAATTGAGTGTGTCATTGATGAGAAAACGTCACCCCATTGGATTGCGACAAAGAAATGCTTTCTGACGGCCAATAAAATTAACATAAAACATGCCGCTTAGAACGCATTACTTCCGTATAGGTTAAAGTCACACAATAGACGTTAACTAGAGAGTCCTTTAAACAGTGTAGAAGCATACATATCTTCTTCATGTTTTTTTTTTTATTCATAGCGATCAATTGACCTTGTCGTTGGCAATCAAAGGATACGGAAAGGATTAGAAGGGCGTGGAAGGACACGGGTTTTTTTCCCAAAAGTAAAACATAATTATATTTATATTATAATTAAACGAGTAAATTTTTGTATATGATAAATGTCGAAAACAGCTCCAACGGCTAATGAAATTTAGTATACAGAGCGATTCGGATAAATATATCTAACTGGGACTCTTAGGACTCGTAAGAAAGAGAGGTAGTGAGCAAGTCTCGGTCATCCAGGTATTTTTTTTTAAGGGAGTGCATTTGCAGATAGGTCTGAATGACATTTGGCGTAAATGCAGAGAACAGAATAGGGAGGAACCTTCCTAATCATCATCATCAGCCCATACATATTCCCACTGCTGGGACAGAGGCCTCCTATGAGTCTTCGGGTCTAATTCAGTCAATGCGCATACAAAATGAAAAATCAATCTATTTCTTGCACGCTCGCCCGGTCTCGAACCCCCACTTATCAATTTTAAGATCGAGGTCCATACCACTGACCCACCACTGCTACGATACGTTCCTAATGGACACTGTTATTTGCCTTAATTTAGGTTCATGGCCTATAGTTGTAACATTATAGTAGTACTTTGTGGAGCACCGGGCTGTAGCTAGTATAAAACGTATTAAAGCCAATAAAAACGTGTGATTCATTAATTAGAAAACCTAGTTGTATGTAGAAGTAATTTTGTAAAGTAAGAAAACATTGATTTAAGTAAGAAGTCATAGTCTTATATTATTTTCAGCTACGAATAATTTATTATTTGTAAATCTGAGCAACGCTTTGTCATATTCGGAATTTCATCAAACTATTTTAACGCTTAGTCGAATTAAAATAAATAAATAATATAATAATAATAAATTCGTTTTCTTGTTTGTTATATGTCATTTCATTATGTATCTTGTATAATTGTTATTTAAACTGTATCTAATTTTCTTATACACATTTATCACTAAATGATGGCATACCGTTATCTGCAAAGTAATATTCACCCAATAAATACTTTCTGGTGTTGGAACTAGACAATGCACCCGCTCGGAATTCCCACCCGCATACTTAAGCAATGTCAGTGGAAAATGTTCTGATGGCTGCCGATAATTGATTTGCATGTAATGACTTATTCTGCACGAGAAGCACTCAGATGGAGTATCCAGGAGTGATTACTATTGTTCGTATAATATTTTTTTCCTTACTAATCCTACTTATCCTACTAGTCCTAATCCTATTAATATTAAAAATGCGAAAGTTTGTAAGGGTGTGTGTGTGTTTGTTGCTCTTTCACGCAAAAACTGCTGAACCAATTGCAATGAAATTTGGTACGTAGATAGCTGGACAACTGGAATAACATATAAGCAACTTTTTATCCCGATATTCCTACGGCACACGGAATAAGCGGGTGAAACCGCGGGGCGCAGCTAGTATTAAATATACGATAGTGTATTTGTCTTGCTTTTACGTACCAGGAAACGATTTCATAGTATGATTTTTGTATCTGGATATAGTTATTCTGAAGAGTCACATAAGCTACTTATTCCCATAGGAATTTGCACTGACCAAGTAAGCGAAGCCGCGGGTGCAAAACTAGTAATGGTATATAAATCAGAAGCATTCGTTTATTTACGTGGTCACGCTTTTCTCAGGAACTGCTGATTCGGATTGAAAAATTATTTTCGCGTAGCCGTATCAACTTATACTAACCAGCCTATGGTGTTTCGAAATCAGCCATAGCTTTTCATAATTAAATTTAAAGTGAAAGAAAATGAAGACAGCGAATAATGTGCTTTTATCTTGAAAATTTTAAACATGACTCTATAAAAAACCACATGCAATAAAACAACGAAGAAATACATTCCTCGGTACTCGGCTTAGTTTTACGGGACCCAGAAACAATTTTCACAACAATAGGTGACGCCTCTGTTAATTTTTCCATAAATGTTGCCACCACTTTTAAATTATGCACATAATAATTAGTAATGGCGTATTTAACTTGGCTTCAAGAGCAAAACAATGTAAGGAAGCATTTATTTCGTTTGTAACTTATCGTAAATTTTTTTGCCTTACTGTGTATTATGATAATGTTGGAGCTCGTGCAAACGGTCTTGATACTTTATAAAAACGCTCAGCGTAGTATGAATGGCTTAAAGTGTATGCTTGTCTCGTGGCC
>NC_052115.1:713808-738978 GCF_012273895.1 Zerene cesonia | reverse complement strand
GTGCAAACGGTCTTGATACTTTATAAAAACGCTCAGCGTAGTATGAATGGCTTAAAGTGTATGCTTGTCTCGTGGCCCCAATCCTTTTCCTTATCCTTTCTTACTTTCTTTATTACTCTCGTCAACCCTTTCTTAATCCCTTTCCAATTTTAAGTCGGTAATTCATTTGTAGAGGCGTAAGGTCTGTAATCCATCAGGCTACCCACCAGCTCCATTACCGACGTTGACATAAAAAAAGGTGTGTGTGCGATTCACACACGATAGAAGTGTGTCTCTTACCTGTCGTTTTTTCCGATGCATCAGGTTTGAAATCACAACGATTCTAAAGAAGTTTCACTTCAATAAAACGCTTTTTGGAAAAGAACGATTATACCAAGAGAAGTCATTATCATTATTTTATTGTCACTGGAGGATTCCCACAGTCTTTATAATATAAGGGTAAAAGTCCTTTGCGAAGTGACATATGTCTAATGACGTCGAGCATTTTATTTCTTGGGCTTTTCTTCGCTGACTGGATAATGTACTGGTATATTTATTGGAAAAAATGCATTAAAAGAGTTTTAAACAAATACATATTTTTTTTAATCTTAAAGAAAGCTTTTACATTTGAAAATAGAAGGCAATATTTAATAAATCACTAATTTTTTATAAATGTCATTACCTATTTTATTACATACCAGCGGTCAGCCCCGGCTTCACCCGTGGTATATATAAGGAAATTGGATGGGTAACAAACCTTTTTGACAGACGCTCAATAGCGTATTTGTACTGAACCCTCAGTGTCGCGTATCCGAATCGCACTTGACCCACTTCTATACCTATTGACCCTACCCCTGGCCTTAAAAAACGATTAATTCTTCCTAAATCGAATATTTTATCTTTGTTACTAATAAATTGATATAGCCTTTACCTAGAATCCTCGATATTATTGAATCGTTATGTGAATGAATAATTTTTGCATGCGTATTAGATATTTCTGATAGAAACTAGTAGTTGGTAACTTTAATGACCTATTCTTGAAAATGGTTTAAAATTAATTATTTACCTTTTATTCAATGGATTTATGAAATTGACTTTTTATTAAGATAACTTTACTTATATAATATTATTCAGTTACACTATTTAAGATTATAACAATTTTTCGTGAACTATCTTTACATTGTCATAAATTAATGATCACCAAACCGATTTTCACATAGTTACATTCAAACAGATACCATATTTCATAACGTATTCAAAATATATCCGATTTCTATACATAGAAGCTACAAACGCGTGAAATTATGCCCTACAGAAGACGCCATACTCAACCTAGTTTTGAATAATATTTCGTTATAGTTTAGTTTAATAAATACAATAACAGTAGGAAATTAAACAGTAAACGAATATAGAGTAATACGACAAATAAGCGTAATTAGATATATTTATATAAAAACAAAATCAAATCAAAAAAATCTGTTTTGAGTCAACCGAATCTGGATTGATGTCAAGCGCTCAACTTTCCAATTATATCGCATATTGAATCAATTTATAATCAATTTCAATATAAACAACACAAATTGTCAATAAACTAGTAAACCATTAGGCAATTTAAAGGAGCATTGTAAAAGAATTCACCTCAATCGAGGAATAAATAATGAATACTTAGCCCATCAATTAGTCGGCCTATAATCGGAGTGGACAATCGATAAATAAATAAGTGAGCCTCTCAAGAAAACGCTACTCATTAAGCACGCTACGTGTATTGGAGAGTAGCACGAGTCACAAGCGACTGCGATAGATACACCTACACTAATATTGTGAAGCGGAATAATTTTTTTGTTTGTAATGGATAAACTCAAAAACTGCTGGACCGATTTCAAAAATTCTTTCACCATTAAAAAGCTGTAACTTCACTGAGCAACATAGATATGTATACTACGAGCAAAGCTGGGGCGAACAGCTAGTTTATTATATTTCGTTGAAGCCATACGATGAGCTTAGGCGATTGATCAATCTGGCCATTTTATGTCTGTTGATAAATTTGTAACTTTATAATGCATGGAACAATACTTTATCATTCAGATTTATGTTGTAAATGTCTATGTTTAATATAAACGACCCTACACTACAAAAAAAAAAAAATATGTCAAAGGGAATTAAGAAACGAAGTTTTAAAAATTCCGCACAGGGGATATTAATGGGCAATTTCTTGTTTTATTTTTACTACTATTCATATACAAATAATAGTAATAGATGGTTTATATTCAAGGATCAATTCAAATTACCTTCAAAGTCGCTCAAAGCTCACAACTCAGCCCCCTGTCCCAGTGGTATTAAATAGTTAAGCTCATAAAAAAGCTCCCTGTAATAGGCTACAGTTTAAATATTCAATATTGTCGGTTGTCCGTGTTTCCAACAATATTTATAGCAACAATAAAATAGGTAGTTGTAAATTTTCTTCTATCGTTGCAAAATCTTATAAAAGTGAAACGCAAAGTGACTTAATTTTTATGGAAACTAAAAAGGAATTTACAAGCAAATGGCGCCAACTCCGTAATAAGTACGAGTTATTTTCTTATTACATTTCTTATAAATTAAATGTATCTTTAACCGACGTCCCAAAAACTAAGAAGGTTATCCTATCCAATCCTTGACGTGATTCTTTTTGTGATTGAAAGGAAATTGTTGTTATTAGGTCCCGTTTGAGAATCTGCAACCTTCTACCCAGGGACGTGGGTGGTATTTATTTGTGGAAACGAATTAAATTTCCATGTTATAGTCCGTTCAATATTATCATCATTATCTGAGGCTCTACAGCCGCGACGGGACCTTTTTTTATGTCATCGTTGGCAATGGAGCTGGTGGGTCGCGTAAGCGCTACCGTAAGGTGTGGGTAACGAAAAGGATATGGGCCTCCAGCTCCCCCGCTCACCGAACAAATCACTGTCGTATGCTATTTCACGGCGGCCTTTTGTGGCCTTGGCCTGATCCAGTATGAATCTTCAATATTACAGTCATTTCAATTTTATAGTCGAACTACTTAAACAATTGGCAAAGTACATGATAGACAGACAATATACTGAAACCATTTATTTCTTAAGTAGTCCATGCAAGGCCGTAACTGGAAAGCAATTACAGGGGTTTGACTTAGTCATTTAGTTATTTAGAAGTTTCAAAATGGAAGTCGGTAATTACGAACACATTCTGGATCTGCAAAGAACAAATATCTAGAAAATTCTGGACTTAGCCTTTTGAAGAGAAATTACTTCAGTAAGACTGATGATTACGAAAGTACTTCACTTTTTACGACTAAAAAAATGATTAATGCAGTAGTGGATTCGAATGCAATTGAATACGCCCTGTTTATAAATTCAATAAACATTCAAATGAATAAAACTCATGAAAATAAATCAAAAATATTATAATAACACATCACAATATTACACAATAGCGATCCAATAAAAAATTCAAAGCGAAGTTTTGCATAGCGACTGAAACCATGGCACTGCTGGCCATGCGACAGAATCGAAAATTCACCCATTCGAACCCTATTCTAACGGAGTAGGGTATAATTCATTTGGGCGGGTAATAATTAAAATGGCCGTATATTTTCATAGATAATTGCATTCGTAGCAAGTGCAGGTTTTCCCAGGACGCTGCTGGCGTATAAAATTTGTATTTGTTAAGCGTTTTGTGGATAATTTAGGTCTAAATTATTAAGTGGCACGTGCATCTACTTCTTCTGCATGTAACTGAATAATTAGATTGCAGGTTGGCTGGAATATGTTATAGAAAGGTGGTGTTTTTGACATGTTTTCAATATAAGGTATAATGTGGAAAATTGATGGAGCTAAACTATAGAGTCTACATACTATACAGAGTCTACTAAAATACTACAAAGGTCATAGTATGTTATTACACTTCGCACCGTAACCCCCCTGATTCTCAAGGCTTAATTTATTTAACTGAATTTATTCTTGGATTAGAATATTCTGCGTTTTGTGAAAAAAGAAAGTTAATGTCAATAAAGAATTGATTTCAAAAGCAAATTGCTCTATTTCTGCAAATATAACAGAAAATACACCACGTTAAAAGCAATATTCCTTATAAATCAATTCACAATTGGAGTCCCTTGTTTTTCTGGGGAATTCGGGCTATTTCAAGTAAAATGTAACTTCGCCCGTACTCCCGACCCACTAAATTCTTGTTAACTAGACACCTTATTTCGGACTTTGTATTATTATAATGCCTTAATTGTGATAAATTTGGCGTTGGGCTCATTTTCCCATGGGAATGCGATTAAATTCTTTGAAAATTTCATATTTTCGTATTTAGTCGAGATTCGTTCAATGTATATTCTGATGTTGGGAAAAAGACTGTGGGAGATGAAGTTTTGTATTATCCTGATTAACAAGGATACCAGCGAGAGCCCTATCTGTTTGAAGACATCACATTTTTAATTTTTTTTTCAGTCCTGTTTTATCGAGGCTGATATTTGAAAAAT
Source organism: Zerene cesonia (assembly GCF_012273895.1). NCBI lineage: Eukaryota > Metazoa > Arthropoda > Insecta > Lepidoptera > Pieridae > Zerene > Zerene cesonia. The sequence continues at coordinate 734,492 of NC_052115.1, read as the reverse complement.
AAATGAATTTTAAACACATTTAAAGAGTCTATCTATAAGCTAGTAATCCTGATAATGTTTCTCTTAACAGTTATTAATATAAAAACAGGGGGCTTACTCCCAACAGTATCGAATCTAATTCATTCGAGTTTAATTCGATAACACAGATTTGGTACTAATGAAAACTGAGCAAATTCGATTGTTCAAAATGAAACTCGATCGAAAGATGCGATCCACTTCGACAATACAATTCAATCTATACCTAGAGTTGATATAACTCACAACTCACTCACACATAACTCGAATTGGTTGCAAAATAAGATCGAATAAATGTCGGTGGTAAGGCCAGATAATGACGAACCGTATGAAAATATTTAATTCCAGCACTATGAACATTTTTGTACACTCAAAACTTTCCTCTATTACCAGTTAAACGCATTGCAAACACCGCTCCTATGAAATATTTAATTTGGTAAAGTTCCAACGAATGCAGCCGAACAAAAATATCACAACGCAAATAGTTGCGAACTAAACATTAATTAAAAATACGTGTCATTTCCAAAAACGTAGTCTACTATTTTTCACCCGCGTCCCATTTTGTATGACATTGACATTTCGGTCCAAATATTTTTGTGTAGTGCCACCATCATTGTGTGAAATTGGCGCGTTTTACTTTTCAGTAAGTGTAACTAAAAGATCTAAACGTTTTGTATAAAACCTTGCAAACGTTTAAAAAAAATCAAAAGGTTTTATTTTAAATAGTCCATTCATTAAGATAGGCTATAGCTATAACATCATATGACGTTGGTGAGGACGCGGGGCACAGTAAGCTTTTTTTATGTCATAAGCGGGCAATTTAGCTGGTTGTTCGCCTGAAGGTAAGCGATCACCACCGCCCATGAACATTCGCAGAGGTAGTGCTACTGTCAACACACTGCCCGCTTTTCGGATTGACGACTGGAAAGAAGGGGAAAGACGGGGAAGGGTGAGGAAAAAGAAAAGAGCCTCCGTAAAATAAAGTCTAGATTATTCTGCAATACAAACGTTTGGCCACCATTCTGCCACTTGAGACCAGTGATGTATATTCGGAGAGATGACATCTCACCTTCATAACGCGGAATTGGGAAGGTCGGTGGGTAGTTAATTTTCTAACTAATTCTGGGTACATTTAGCTGTATTTCTTTTGTGCGTATTGCACTTGGGGTACGCCCTTGCTGTGTTGTCTGTGATGTTGTGGAAACTCATTGTAATTCGCAAACGTAAAGCGTTAGGACTAATGTTTATTTATTGTGTAATTTTCATAATTTAAACAAAAAGTTATGTATCTAGTTTATATTTAAAGAAAGACTTCTAAAATAAATGTATACATAAAGGCATGTCGGAAAATTATGTTTGTTTCACTGCGCTTATATAGGAAACTAAGTGATAATTTTCTAATATAATACGAGTAAATATGAATGAAATAGGTTAATTGTAGCTGTATCTATTAAAATGACATCAATATTTAAAAGACTACTATTAAAAAGTAGAACCTACAATCACTCAAGGATACTAGATCGAATCTATTTCCTTATTCCCCTAATTAACCTAACCAAGGCCTTATCTTCGAAAAGATCATATTCTGTTCATGTGTTATTCCATTTCTCATGAGCCAAGTCACTAAAATCGACACGTACTTTCATCTAGACTAGACGAACAGTCAAATAAAGCAGATGTATCAATACTATTTAAATTTCCGTCAGCAATGCTTAGTTTTTATACATCGCTCGAACCGAGCTTACGGTGGCCGAGCCTACGTGACTGGATTTATGACGTTTGCTCAAAGATTGAGTGGGGCAGATGTGTCTGAAATACTTTGGGGATAGGTAATGTTGAGAACACATTGCTTATAAATATATAGCTAAGATCATCTTTCGATGCTTGGTATTTTTTACGGAATTTGAAGTATTATTATTGATTGTAAATAATCATATGATTATTTAATAGTGATATAAATATCTCATAAAAGGTCAGAAAAAAGACATACTCCGCAAACATTGGTTTTCTTATTGTGGGCCTAAATTTGTAGGGTTTCTTTGTTTTATCAACTGGAAAACTTTTTGAAAGAACGAATAACATTTCCGACATATTCGTTATTGATATTATTAACTACAAGTTAAATTCATGATATTACTTAAAGAAAGTAAACAAATCACCCTGTTGTCTCGTCGTATTTTAAGATTTCATATTTTAAATACTTTATATACTCTTGTTCACTTGACAAATGTAATGCATCTTCTTTACTTCCTGATGATCCTCCCCTATAAACAAAAAGTAATTGCATTTAAATTAATTTCATATATTAGCAATATATTTAATAATATTTTACCAGTTCTACAGTCATAAACTTTGCCAATCGGACCCATATCGACTACAAATTGCGCGCACTCGTATCCTCAACGAAAATAATATTGTTTCTTCGGCAAATATTTACTCTTACCGCATTTGCTGTCCTTTATGGCTTTCGTTATATCTGCGAGTGGACTGTTTTTAATTAAATAACAGCTCTTTTGTAAAAAATCTTCACTATTAAACACGTATCTTAAAAAACCTTTTATAAGCTTTCATGGAACATAATGTTGGGTTTAGAAATTAAAGACTTTTTAACGGACATTAAATGCGAATTATCCATTATATTCTTTATTCCTATGTTTTGAACACTTTACAATGAGCGTGGTATTTAATACTCGCGTGAAATGAAACGTTAGAAAATACTATATTTGTGTTATTTCAGCCTATTTAACCATTCGAGGTTATGTTTGACCCTGTCATCACATATTACTACGATTATTTACATCAAAATCGATACTGAAATTTAACCGTTAAAGCGTACACATACAAATAGACTTTAGCATTTAAAATATTCAATATGGACATGCAAGATTTAGTCGAGCACGCTTCGGCACGAAGTGGGCCAGCATGAAAGATCCCTACAATTGTAGCATGCGAATTAATATTCGCACTCACAGTGCAAAACACAGTAATCTGTGTTTTGCACTGTGAGTGCAAGAGATGGGGGTTATCCTCCTATATAACCCCAAGAGCTTGTACCGTTATCCTCAACGTTTCTGGTCCATTCCTTCTCTTCTTCCGTGAATCATTTCCTCATCTATTTCTCCTTAAAAGCCGGCCAAATATTTGCGGAAGCAATTGCTCTGCGAATGTTCACGTGCCTTGGTGATTTTTTATCATCTAGGCCTGCGACGCCCTAAAGAAGATCATGTCTTCAATATAAACCGTAAATAAACAACCCAAAAATACCATAACGCTAAACAAAATCTCCCGAAAATGGAAAACAATTTGTGCGATCGTTTAAGCCGCTCCAAACGGGTTCCGTTCTCAAATCAATCAGATGAGGGACTCTGATGACCATTATTATGTTGAATTTAAAATGCTGTTTGATGTATGGTCGATTTGTGGACTGTCGCGTACAGAATGCGTTGCTTCTTGTTTTATAGGTCACGCTGGTACCTCGATACATGGCGTAATGTAAGCTCTGATATATATTTCGTTAAATAGGAACAAAATTAATATATATTAAATTCGGAATTATAAATCGCAGGTATATTGATTCTAAATAGCCCCGTCTTAGTTAAAGCTATGTAATTTAAGAAACGTTTATTGGTAAAAACTTCATAATATATTTTTAATTTAAATTCATACAAAGCATTTAAATTCATACAAATGTAGGTGTGAAAAATCAGCCACGTTCTATGATCAATCTATAAACATTGACATAAATTTTTTGAATCCATAACAAAGTCTTTATGTACCCAATTAGATAGACGTGTAAATGAGACGCATCCATACCAATATTATAATTACGAATGTAACTATGTATGTCTGTCTGTCTGTCTCTCCTTCACGCCTGAACCACTGAACGGATTTGGATTAAATTTGGTATATATATAGTATATGATCCGAGAAAGGACATGGGATATTATTTCACGGAAATGTATGCACCTTTATATTTGACTCAGCGAGTGAAAGCTGGTGTAAGAGTATTTTTAATATAATAAATCACATAACACTTCCCCACACGACTGTACGTTGTGCAAGAATAATTTTCGAGTAATTGCGATAGGATAGGCCTCACTGTCCGCTTTAACATTATTCCGTTGGCTAATAAATACAAATCACGAATGTTATTATTTTTAATATGGTAATATCACAAAAAATCTAATTTATTGTGGTACTGGCTCGGTTGTTTGAAGGTTTAAGTATTCGAAGGTATAATTGACCTAGAGAATAGAAGGGCTAATTTGATTAATATGGTGTATACGTATGTTGCATACATATTTATATAGTCTATATTAATACTAACTTTCCGCCTTCGGCTTTGCTTGCGTAATGAACGCGACAGTCTATATTTTTCATTAATTACGCGGTGACTGCATTTTCCTGGATAGATTCCACTATCCGTGGAATTTTCAGACTAAATCCTGCACTGTATTTTTCTCGGGTCTCAAACTATCTATGAACTAAATTCTTTTCAAATTGGTTTAATGGCTTAGGCGTGAAGAAGATACAGATAGAGTTACTTTCGCATGAATTACGTCGTATGTATTTATAGGATTGGTTATGTTAGTCTCTATCAGTATCAGGTTTAATTTCTGGGTTTTAGGATTTTAAATCTATGAATTGTAGCTTAATTGCTTATGTAACTGGGACATAAGTTAAATTATTTCTATGTACATTTTTTATTTAAAAGCTTTATCGAAAGTAATCTGAGTTCGAGTTAGAAAACTAAAATTGAATCTATCGGTGTACAAAATTTCATCTCCAGTTGTCAAACTGTTGACATGTAAAATACAAACATACCCAAGCATTCGCATTTAATAGTTTTTCTGAGACATACATAAATTAACATATTTATTTTACACTCGACTCGCTAAAACTTCAAAACTCAATAAAATTAATATCCTTAAATCTACCATAATAATAACATCAATACTTCTTTAATTTAACAACCAAAATCTAGCACATGTACCACGATACTACATAAAATGAACATTAGGACAAATCATGATCCATTACCCATTTTAAATGGAACATAAAACGTAATTTGAAATAATACGAACCTAACAAGTAATGTACATCGATATTTTTGGCACACAAAACACACAATGAGCACTATTTGTAAACAATTACTGTATTTGCAATATGAATATGTATGTTTGATACAATACAATTGTAGATCCAGGTCGAGGTCAACGGCCGTCAATCGACGCCTACGCCACGTCATTATAATTTGCAATTTGCCTGACTTCAAATAATGTGTGTGGTTTTATACTGATTTTACAGATTTTTTTAACTTTAAATAATTTCTGGTGATAGAACTGAAAATACGGCCTAAATATGTTGTTGTGATATTATTTTTTTGTCTGTGTCATTAAATTATGGGAATGGATAAAATTTACTTATAAACCTTAAAAGCATCTATATTTGGAAAATATTACTCATTTAAAAAAATATATAATGCAACACAGACGTTTGAATCCGCTATTCAAATATTGTATATTTTTTTTATATCTGTTCTTACTAATTAATATTAAAATATACAAAAAAATCTACAATATATCATGAATTTAATCATGTTCTCGCTAAAACAATAGGAATTAATTTACCGTGACAAAAACAAACTAAATATAATCTAAATTGTAGATTTTTTGTTTATCCAACTCGTACGCACAGCTGATGGGTGTTAATGAGGGGTCAACGTCCTTAACAGTCGGTCAAGGAAGGCCGTTGTCACAATTCGATAATAGATGTCACTATTTTAAATATTGTTCGAAATATTTTTTAATCTGTGCCCGCGAAATGCGCGCGAAAGTATGCAAATTGTGTTGCAGCTTTGACGTTGTAAATTAAAATGACAAATAATTCAACATCATAAAATATGATTTATTTGAATACGTGTGTCCATTTCTCATAAAATTTGGGTAATTTTCTTATAGCGTTGCTACATATTGTAATGTTTGCTACATTTTTACAATTTGAGCAACTATTAACATACTAGCTGCACCCCGCGGTTACACCTGCGTAAGTCCGTATCCCGTAGGAATATCGGTATAAAAGTTGCCTATATGTTATTCCAGTTCTCCAGCTGTCTATGTACCAAATTTCATTGCAATTGGTTCAACAGTTTTTGCGTGAAAGAGTAACAAACACACACACATTCTTACAAACATTCGTATTTATAATGTTAGTAGGATTTTCATATTTTTCTCTTCTGGCAAGATGATTATACTGCCCATTTGTTGATTGATTGTATTGATTTATTTTTATGGAGGTTACCAATAAAGTAATATGAACAAACTTAATTTATATATAATATTTCTGTATTTTTATCTCTATACTTGAAATTATTTTTTTTTATAACTAAGTAAAATATATATTTAAAAGTAATTCATTTTCTTTTATTTTTAATGTTTCTTTATACGAAAAGGAAATGAAATACTATTATCCTTGCGTACTCCATTTATTGAATAATTTCAAATGTATTATTTTATGAAAGACTGTAATTTCATATAAATAGGTCCTCCAATGACCTTTAGTTACGTGCATCGAGCCAATTAACTGGCCTACATTCAGTAAAAATCGATGCTAGGATTATATTCCATATATTCATTAATTGCAATTTGAACTGCATATCATATACTACTGCCTAGCCGGGCTCCGCACGTTCTAAACTAAAACATGGCCTATCCTAGGTTTTTACTTGTGAAATAATTATCAAAATCAGTTCATAACTTTCGGAGATTATTTAGTACCTTATCCTTCGATCAGTATAATAGGTGTGTGGATGGCTTAGACTTTAAAGCGAGCAAAAAATAAATTCTGTATGTATAACATTCTTTTATGTAAAAATAATTAGGACAATTTTTTGTTAGCTGTTAGCAGCAGACTGTGAAATGTAATTTTTATTAGTAGTTGCCTATATATATGACAGTTCTGAGTCTTTCTTTGTAATTTTATAAAAGTTTCCATCCATGTTACCCGTGTATGTTTTTTTCCCGAATGCTCGCACAGCACGCTTCGCGTCGTCTTTTTCAGTGCGAACTGCCAAAGAGTGGAATTCCCTGCCGCCGTCTGTCTTCCCAGAGAACTACAATATGGGTACATTTAAGAGACGAGTAAATGGGCACCTTCTAGGTAGACGTGGCTTACCACCATAGACCGCGTCTCCACTTCCCATCAGGTGGGACCGCGGTCAAACGTCTGCCTATCTCTAATAAAAAAAAAAAAAAAAAAGTGTATGTCATGTAGGTGATCCTTAATGTAATAAATAAATAAATAAATAAATAAATAATTGACTTGGATATGGGAGTTTACTTAACGGCCAATGTTATTTGTAAATTTTGAACCCCATCGGGAGGTATTAACCACATTTTTCTATTGATCATTGATTTACTATAAGACAAGTGGTCAGGCAAGCCCGGGGATTCTAATAAACGGCGGTAAAAACTGCTCAATGTGACCTAACCTTAATTTATATACTCATAATACTCAGGTAAAGCTAAACTTAAATACCAGTTGTAAAACGCAGCGTTAGCCCATCATAATTATATTATTATACACTCATTATGGAGGTTGTAATAATTATATGAATCATTACATTATCATCATGTACCGTATACTCTTGAAGGTGTAGACACATTGTGCTGTAACGGAAGTATTAAATATTTATTTTATAAAGATTAGAAACATTTTTGCTACATTTTTTTTCTAAAAAACAGCGAAAACGCCGAATACGATACTTAAATCTTACTCAATTTCCTTTATTATTTCACTCAATTTCTTCAACGGAGACAATCGAATGACATCTCATTTATATCTTTCAATCTAAACCATGAACCATAACATCAATATATAGCGTAGTATTCACAAAAACAAAGGAGGCTCTGAATTTATATATTTTTTTTACTTACTAACCCCTTCGTTATGTGATAACATCATGGTTACAAATAAGCGTTATTTATTTTGTGTTTGATAACACTCATAACACATTATATGAAGAAAACTTTATTAACAATAGGTTAAGGACACACAGCGATGACATGACCTTAGTATAAACATAGTGTATGTGGTAGTCGAACACGCTTCGTCAGGATTTGGGCCAGCTCGCACCGGGGAAGTACCACACCCCCCACAGAAGACCGGCGTAAAATAACATACTGCTGTGTTTTGTTCGGTGAGTGGGGGAGCCGGAAGCCCATATCCTCTTCCTTACCCTTCCCAGTCCTTTCCTTTATCCTTCTCTTTAATCCTTTCCTAATCCCTTTCCAATTTGCAGTCGGCAATCCATTTGTTGAGGCGTATGGTCTGCAATGAACCTTGTGCCTCTCCAAACGTTCTTGGGCGGTGGTAACGCTTACCATCAGGCGTCCCACCAGCTCCATTACCGACTATGACATAAAAAACTACCAAATTAGCTAGAGTTGTAGGAGCTGGTAGAATGCATTACAGTCCAACGTGGCATCACCTTAAGTATAGCTGCTACATTACATAGCCCAGAACTACGATTACTTTGAAATAGCCTTTTTCTAAATAACAATAATATTGATAAATGCTAAATTGTCCTATTTGCTTTGCGGTTTTGTAATTACAAATAATTGTAAACAACCACAGCGGATAATGTTCAACACGTTATTAAGTTTTGTGTCTACAATTTTACAAAATATTTCGCAATATTTACCAAATCATCACACATAATTTAAGTTTCATCATCATTCTAAAAATTTATATAATCATATATCATATAACCGCCTGGGGGCATACCGTGACGTCTTAAAACAGTAATAATTCCAGTATGGGACAGTGATGAAGCCAAAATGGGTAATGCTTTAAGACGTCACAGTAATTCCCCCTGGATATTTTTTTTTGTAACTTTTATATATATTTATGTATCTTTTCAGGAACTCATTTAACTTCAACATCTTTTAATTTAATTAGACTTCATCTAGAATAAGTTTTCAATCGACATAGCATATTTTTACCAATTATAATTCCATAAGAGTATATGCCAAATAAAATCAATGATGGCTCAGTGGTGAGAATATCGGACTTCAAAATCGATAAGTCTGGGTTCGAAACCGGGTGAGCGTGCAGGAAATAAATTGATTGTTCAATTTATCTGCACATTCGGATAACATCACCACTGCCAAAAAACGGTGAAGAAAAACATCGTGATTAAACGGGCATGTCATGACATTTGCCAACCCGCACTTGGCCAGCGTGGTGGATTATGGCTTGACCGTTATAGGAGGCCTGTGTCCCAGCAGTGAGAACATATATGGGCAGATGGTGATGAAGAGTATAAAACTCTGTCATCGAACCTTCTGTCTAACCCCGCAGCATTCAAGATTCCCTCCCTTTCAAACTATACATCACCCATCAAAAAGCCCTAATTCGACTAAAGAACATCGAAGTCATTTAATCACAATGACACCAGTTTCCATCCGGAAGTCGCGTTTAAGATCGCATTCCCTCGTTTTGGTCGGCAGCCAAGTTCAGGGCTATGATGACGTTGAATCGCAGAGAATTTATCTGTGAAAACTTGTGTTAAATCACAATTTATTATCCGACACTTATTTTTCCACGCGTTACGTTTTTCGGGATTTCATAATGTGTCGTACGAGAAAAATAAAAGTGTTCCGCTGTTAATTTGTAACTAGTGAATACGAAATGTCTGAAATTAATGAAATGGCTTACATTATTCTATTTATGAGAATTTAAGAGACATTAATGAAACAGTTTTTTTTTAGTCTAGTTATATGTTTAGAAATAAATAAAATAAAGACGTTTTAAGGGATTTTAAACGCGATTATTCACTATATTATTAACCTGACGTTTCGAACACTAAAGTTTAAAATCCGTTAAAAAGTCTTTAATTTCTAAATGTAAAAATACTCGCGTAAAATCAATCGCAAGAAAATACTAGTTATATCCTTTTAGTGTTCCTTATGATAATTTTTTTTGATATTGGTTTAAGATCAATCAACTCATATTTTTGTATCAATACCAAATATCCGTTTCTATTTGATTATTCCAGTGGCCTATTATATTTAAAACTAAAAATCGCTTTAACGCAATAATGACAAGATCAACTATATTATGCGACTTTGCTTTTATATCAAAAATTAAAATATGCGTCACAAAGAAATTGTATAATCCTGGTAATCCTTACAATCCTCAGATCTTTAGGTCATCCTACTCAGGATAATAAAACAAACTTATTAAATTATGTTATTGTCACCGATTCTTGATACGTGTACAAAGTTTTTTAATAATTCTGTCTCTTTAAAGTTGGTCAAAATTAAGTTTAAAGCAGTCGCATAAAAACATAAAGCTGATAAAAAGCGTGTTAAAATAGCTTTAAGATCGTTTTACTCTCAAGTCACAAATTATTAAAAATTACTCCAGAAATGGAGTTGAATGAAAAAATCAAGTATGAATTTGATTAACATCAGTCAATGAACCCAGTGAATCACTTCTCAGTTGGAATTGATAAATGATGACAGATTTTTCCCTGTAGTTATTGTTAATTCACAGAAATATTCTAGACAGGAAGCCGTGCTGCTGTGTTGAACAATATAAAGAATTAAATTATTTCAAATAAATGAACGTTATTTGTGTCAGAATTTTTGTATTTTAGAAAACAATATTATAATTATATTAAATATTAATATTAGCTATTACCCGCGTAAACAATATAAATTTTTATTATTTCCTATTTTATACCATTCGGGATAGAATTTCGCAAAAATCATTTCTTAGCAGATGCATCATAAATTTTGGCTAACAAATAACCACTATTTGCCTGCCAAAATTTCATCCCGGTCGGTCCAGCAGTTTGGACTGTGCGTTGATAGACCAGTCAGTCACCTTTTATCACTGTCAGCGTATCGTTCCGTTCCCGTCGATGACATTATTTATAGAAAAGAATCGTTCAGTAAAACTTACTAATTACGTAAATCAAACTTAAAGAGATATTAAAGAAATAATCACAAAACAATGTATAAATCGCCTTATATTAATACAGTAATATACACATATATTTATAATTAAATCCTGTCTCAGGATCAGCATTGGAAATTAAAAAATAACTCGGCACGGTGAATCTGACGATTGACGGACGTAAACTCCGAGATAGAAAGAAGATGTCAGGCTAACTTTAAAATCAGACAAATTGAATGCAAGAAACTCCATTACATAAGCACTATAATATTATCTAACAATTTAACGACCTCGGAACGCACTTCAAACTACTCCAGTTTATAATAAACAAGCTTATAATAAACATATCATTTATGACTGTTTGAAATAACCTTTATTGCTGATTTCCATGCCAAGACATTATCGATGGGATAGCTCGATTTTCATAAAATCTTATTATTTGGCAGAGCGGATCAGGAAGTATTGTATATTTAGGAATTGCATACAAAACTGCCAAATGGTCTGCTCTTCATAGCAACGATCAGTGGTTATCGTAAAACGCCTAATGCCAGATGTTTGCTGCAACCTTTAGGAAAAACTGCAATGTGAAAAAATAATGTAAAGAAAAATTTTGATTTTCAATCTTAATATCCATTTTCAATTCTCTGTTTACCTCTTTAAATCCTCTGTTTTAATACTAATTGATAGGATAGGCAGTTAGTAAAAAAAATCAATTGTAATTATTTGTGCCTACAATGAATATAAATCCCATGATAGGTGTTTTGCCAATCAAATTATTATACACTAGCTGCGCCTCGCGGTTTCACCCGCGTAAGTACGTATCTCGTAGAAATATCGGGATAAAAAGTTGCCTATATGTTATTCTAGTTGTCCAGCATTTATAATATTAGTAGGATAGGATGTCAAGAAAACAACAAACAAACATACATACAGACTAAACCGGAAACAAATAAATACAGTAAATAGTTCAGCTGTTTAGATAATTAGTACGCACAAACATACAATAGTACTCACCACGTTTTCTCATGAAACAACCACAAACAAAATCTAAACAATCAACAAGAATCCCAAATCAACTTATTATTACTAGCAGTCCGCCACGGCTTCACCCGTAGTACGTTTTTAAGCGTTAAAAAAATTGCAGAATTGGTCGAGCCGTTCTCGAGTAATACGCTTAGAAAAACATTTGGTAATTAATGTCTAATTATATAGATTATCGGTAATTAGAGCACACAAGGAATTTTCTTAACATCCTCACATATTTATATCCCTGCAAATGATTTCAAAACGTTTCATAATTTATTCCCAACGGATGCCATTTCGGCGATGGAATTTCCGCCCGTCCAAAACACATCAGCTTCTAAACAAACGACATTTCACCTACAAAGCCTCTAATCCACTTAAAACATTCAAAATGCATACCACCATTTCGGTTATGTCCGTTATAATGGGCTCAGATAAGGCCAGCTAAACGTGTCTTTAAAATTCAGACATTTCATCTCTAATCCTTTGCTGGTGGCGTGAATTGCATCCGACGCAAATATTTACGGGGACTATACAGCTGAGGTCAATTTTCCTGAACGCTACCCGCAAAACGACTTAAATTTCTTACTTGGGTTAAAATGAAATACACCTTAGCCCACAGATATAAAATTCGGTATTCCATGAACGTGACAGGTCATGAAATCGAGTAGGTTTTAGTTCGAACATCGCAAAATGTGATTTATGCAAACGTATTACAACACATTCTAGATTGTCTTTCAGGAAATTGCTCCTGACACGAAAAGAACGTTACCGCCCAAATTATTTTTCGGAGATCTGAGCTATATGCTCTTGAGTTAAGATTGAATTTCCATTGGTTTTAATGGATTTAAGTGCAGTGCACTTTGTGTGATGCACCTCAGAACACGCAGACTGATTTATGGTTATAATAAATATATGGGTGTTTAATGTTCTAGATTATCCGTGCGTATGTATTATGAAAGACATGGTCTGTGTTTTATCTCGGACCTATATTGCCTTTAAAATTGGAAATCGTAATTAAGGACTTAGATCTCGTTTGTTTATGGCTATTAACGTTTGATAGTTCTTGGTATATTTAGCCAAGGTACTGTTAGGTCGTAACGTGATAAGCAATTGTGGTTATAAAGATTTGTTTGTATTAACTTCTTCTATTTTATCATTCGTTTTACATGTAGTTGCAAATTACGAGTATATTGATTTGGGCTAAAAGATCTTACTTTTTTATGTTTATTTTTTTTTGTGGACTTAACTCGTATTTCGAATTAAGTTTTAGTACTGAAATTATTGAATCAGAAAACTTGTGGAAATGTTCATAATATAACATCCGTCTTATTTACTTTCCTACTCATGTATATGGCAGCGTGTGCCTCCACACTTTTTTAAGTAAAATTTTCAGGACAGGATCTACAATAGAAGAAAAATGTTTCCGACAAAATGCACATACATAATTTGTTTTTAATTTTCAAATAAATTATTCAACTTCTTTTCATTTGAATAAACACTGTTTCAGTTAAGGACTACTTTTAATCAGTTACAACTGCTGCATTTAGTACAGCTCAAATATCTTGCAAGGTGATTTCAAAATCGCATGCGGTTAACGTATCCGTCTAAGCAAAATAAACAGGAGTGTTTACGATCGCATCGGTACAAATTACTTGTTATATTGAGGGCTACGCTCCCAAGCATTGAGTGGTTTGGTAGCGGAAAATAGATTTTAGCAGTTTTTAATGGGATCAATCGAGTATAGATTATAGGAGACGAAAACACGCGGAGAACTAGAATGTATCAATTGGATTTGATTGTGCTAATCCTAAAGAAAATTGATTATGATAGAAAAAATTGTTGGGGCTAGTGCTGGAATAGATAATTTGTGTTTGCATTTGAAAATGATAAGGTGTCACTACCTATAAAACTGTTGCACGCTGCTCTATGGTTTTTAAATCTTATTTTTCGTATAGCAGGCATACGAGCTGGCGGGTCACCTGATGGAAAATGACGCCCACCCATTAGCATTCGCGCTGTTAAAGGCACCGCGTATGTGTTGGCGTCCTTTGAGATAAGAATATGCTGACTCGTTCCACAAGGTCCTTGATCTTGGAAGGAAAAAGCTAGAGCAGATAGCAATGATGAATTAATTTATTAATTTGCAGTGGGAGCAGTTGTTGAACTCGGCAGCTGGGAGATAGTTTTCACTTTAGAACTTTTTTAGATAGTTTCACCAAGTGTTGATTCATAGTAATATTAACGGCGTAACACGGATATATTTATAAGAACAATGTCATGATAATGACTTGTTCCTGGCAAAAAGTTCGATGACATGACGTGACATTTGCCAAACTGCACTTGGCCAGCGTGATGGATGGATCAGTGTGTTTACACATTGAAAAAAAATTATTTATTTGTTCAATAAGACCTTTTTTAAAGTGCTTGTAAATTGTTCTATTTATTAAGTATCGATTCGGATGGCAGTTTATTCAGAAAGCTTTCGCAGATTTATCTATACAACTAATGGTATGATGCATTATAATCGTATGATAATGTATTTGCAAAAAAATGCCATGTTTTTATTCCTTAAGCCATTTCATTGCGTCAAAAACCTGTTAAGAAAGTTTCTTAAATAAAACAATATAATTTTACGTTAATGTGTCAATGAGAAAGTATAAATTTTTATGTGATCGTACGAATTTACATTAAAAATGTTTATCACTACTAAATTATAAACACTAAGTAATACAATATAACAAATATTCAAATCTGCTTTAGGTCTTCAACTTCTAATAAAATGGTAAATTGTTTCAGTGACAATGGCAACCCAAATCAAACTGCTATAACACTTCAGCGTCAATTTGAAAAAAGAAAAAAAAAAAAACTCGCGCCATAATTTCGCGCCAAAAGAAGAGAAAACGAATGCACTATTGGCGCGCAGGTAAACAACCTTGGCCGGAAGAGCTACGGCCGCTGAGAAGAACGAAGGTCGGAGGTTATTGTACTTGCAGAGAAAAATACTATTGATGTAGAAAACGATCCAGCGTTTGAGTGTATAGAATTATTTAATTTTTATTTCACGGCGGATGGAGTCAAACGAGCTGACGCGTCACCTAATGATATGCTAAAATTTGATCATGAGTTGCATAAAAGGCAAGCGTTATATGAAATAAAATATACACAAATGATTATATAATGCTATTTATTTTAGATTTCTTCACAAAAAACAATCTATCTTATAATATAATTATAAGGTTAGGTATAATTATAAAATACAATAATTTAATAATACCTAACTTTTTAATTTCACTAAATTAAAATCTATCAGAGTTTATTCAACGTTTCAGTTTGTGTACATACAAAAAAATATTCATACCAATCTATACTTCTATGCTAATAACATAAAGCTGAAGAGTTTGTTCGTTTGAGCGCGCTATTTATTGTCAGGAAGTGCTGGACCGTTAGATACATCACGTACCTATACATTTCCCTGAGTGCTATAGGCTACATATCCTGCATAGGACATATAGCCCATGATATGTATGTATTTACCTCGGGCAAAGCCAGGACAGACAACTAGTTCAATGAAACTGCGTTATAACCTATGTGAAAACGGTAATGAGAGAAACAATTTAAAATGCCTATAACCTAACCTTTTATCTATAACCTAATCATTTGATCTACACAAAACATAACTATCTAAATGTATTTATAAAATTTGGAGTGATTCAAAAATATCATAACATTTACTATGGGAATAATATGTAGCCTCCTATCTCCAGACATGAAAATCATTCCATAAAACATCTCCGTTGTCTCAAAGAAAGGCAAACAAACACGCATTCATTATAATCCTACTACTATTATAAATGCGAAGTTTGTAAGAATGTGTGTGTGTGTGTTTATTGCTCTTTCACGCAAAAACTACTGAACCGATTGCAATGAAATTTGGTAGATAGCTGGACAACTGGAATAACACATTGGCAACTTTTTATCCCGATATTCCTACGGGATACAGACGTACGCGAGTGAAACCGCGGGTCACGGCTAGTATAACAATAAGAATACTAAAGCACTATTAAGTGAAGCCTAATCGCTTGGGACAAATTAAAACCTGGGATGCGGAAACGCCAGCAGCGCTGCTTAGCTACGGTTCACCGTTACACAAAACTGCCTGTGTCGAAATGATCCCCCAATCTTCATGACGGTATTAATCAATTATAATTTGATGACTCATTCTGACAAAAACGCCGAGAGCGGTGACTTATAGGTCAGATATTTCACCTCAGGTAACCGCTGATACGATTCAAATAACGTATACGTTTTTTGCGCAAGAATAAACGAAATAAAGTCAGGAAGCGAAAATCTTCGCCGGGTAATACATATTGAGACGTGGTGTGACAACATAAAATAGTTAATAGTTACTCGACGCTATTTGTCTAATAATAAAGTCTCTGTGTTACCCCTTTTCTCTTTTTATTTAAATATAACATACGCATTCAGTTGTAAGCTTGTTTATAGAGAAGTATTTGTCTTATGTTTTTTAGGTGGGCAATTCATTCAGAATACATCTCATTTTAAATAGCGTTAACGGTGTTTAATGTTAATTCCATACTTTTTTAAAAGTTGGCTTGTTTTATATTAAATATATATAAATATAAGCAATATAGACCAAATATACGCAGCACTTATTAGAAACTAATAAATCCTAGTCTACAAGTGCCAGTCTACTATTTATATAGTAGGTTCTATATATCATAAAGTGAAGTCCCGTGTCCCCTACTGGAGTATGGGGCAGATGCTATATACATCTGTTTCACTTATCGATTTTCTTTACGGACAAGTAGGTGATCAGCCTTCTGTGTCCTGGCAGATCGAGACATTTTTTTTGCGTCCCCACCGGGAATCGAACCCAGGACCCCTAGGTTGTAAGCTCACGCGTTAACCAATGTACCAAGGAGGCGATTCTATATATCATAGGTAGGTCCAAAGCGTTAGTCATTGCAAAGGGAAGAATATAAAAACTCAAGATCAAAGCAGATAATGTTAAAAACGAGTAAAAAACCTTAAAGCGTGTCGAATCGTTTGAGCACAGTTTTTTGTTAAACAAAACAGACTATCCGTGTACATTTAAAATTAATTCGTTCACTATAATTTTCAATGCGGTCATTAAATTATTCCTGGTACATAAGTTTAATATTATAACAGGTTCCAAATGGCTTACGTATTATTTATCTGTGTGGTGTTTGACATGAGAGGTGACGTTATATTATCTTCATATTTAAAATTGAATCCCTATTTCCATTGATCACGCTATTACGCGTGAACGGCCGGGCCGATTTAAAAAATTGTTTCACCATAAGAAAGCTGCAATTACACTGAGTGACATAGCTAGTAATCTATATAATATCGACTAGGTTACCTTTGATAGCCCCCTTTACCTCCTTGGGGAGTTCATTTCTTATCGAAAACTAATCTTTGAAGAAAATCGTAGGAATGAGTGCCTGGACTGTTACGGGGTTTCTATTCCTTTAAGCATAATTGAGCCCTGGATGTAGAAGTAATGAGGGTATGACAAAGTAAAACGTGACCCGATATTAAGACTTTGTGTCTCATGAACCGAAATATCTGAAAATAGGAAGCGTCTAGCTATCAAGATAGGCAATAAAAATTTTTCGTATTTCGAAAAAATGTTATTGCATAACTTATTTGTACCTGGAACCTTCGGGTCAAAATTTCAAATCTCACTTAACAGATTTTTTGTAATGCCCAGTACATTATCATTAATGAAAGCTCTGTATTACGTAGGTATGTGTTTGAGTTTTAGTTTGTGTGTATGTTTGTTACTCTTTCAGACAAAAACCACTGAACCGATTGATTTGAATGAAATTTGGTACGTAGATAGTTGGACAGCTGGAATAGCACATAGGCAACTTTTATCCCGATATTCCTACGGGATACGGACTTACGCGGGTGAAACCACGGAGCGCAGTAGTAGGCTATATTTGTACCACGGACGAAACCGGGCCGAACAGCTAGTTCTGTATAAAATCGCTAGCATTTGCACCAACAATAACTGAACACTATTATAGAGAGATATACATGTGTTTACGTTCGACCCATTACCGAATCTCTGACTGACATGTGCGAATTACAATATATTCAATTAGCAATTAATATCCGTTTTGATACTTGTTAATGACATTATTATTGCATTCGATTTGTAATTTGTATCTTGATTAATATACTTTTATTGTCGTATTGTTATAATGGCTGGATGAAATGCTACGACTATTGGCAGTTATTTTTTTTACTAACGTCCCAAAAACAATGGTTGTAAATTTGATTGTATTTTTTGACTTGTTACTCAATAACTCAGTGGACTGTGGAGTGTGGAGTGGACTCAACTCTAAGGACATTGGTATTTTTTGGTCGAACCGAATTATAATATTTATTTTAATTCAATTTTTTTGTGTATAGTATTTGCAATATGCTTAACATTTGGCAAATATAATATAAATGTAGCAGAATTTAGCATCAGTTATTACTAAACGTCCAACGCTTCCTGGTAAAGCTTATTATGAATATGTATTTCTCAAAATTATGCAATTAGTTTATTAACCTACATAGACATTTCTCATCGATATCATCAAGAAATTTCACAATCATAGCGCAATTCTATTTGAAATGGAAATATTCTGCACACATTACGTATAACACTTATAAACAAACGTCGTTTCCACTTATGTTCGAGGTTAAAAGCACAAACGTAAGATCAAAACTACCCTTAACCCCGACAGAGAAATGCGTACTGCGAAAACAAAGAATTTATTAGAAACATCCATAAACCTCGCAAAGCCGTACCCACGAATCGTTGGCTGGTAACGTCAAACCCGCCAGGTATAAAAAGATCCACACGTTAGGGGCTATGGGAAAATGACGGGATCGAGAATTCCTGAGAATTTTCGAGAACATTATTCGTATATTGTGAAACATCAAAGCGCTCGCTTCAAAGAATGTCGGCTATAATTTGTCATTTCCCCGTTCGCACTCAAAAACGCACCCCGATGACGCTTCGTAGAATTCTACACAATTTTTCCGGTGACGGGTCGCGCTGGTTGAGTGTTTTATAGTTGAAATATAGATAGCAGTTATCGATACGATTTTGTTTTCTCATTGTCTTGTTTTGTGTGTGGATTATACAGGTTAGGGCACTTTATTTCGAATCCGTATTTTTATTATTTATGGAAAATTACTATGTGTTTATAATGTTTGTTTAAATATAACTAAAAAAATCTAGTAAAAGTAAAATAGAAATGAAAAGGGAAAAAGAAGTGAAAATAAAACAAAATACGCATGAATTATTAAAGTTATATTTTAAAACTGAAGAGTTTGTTTGTTTGGTTGAACTCACTAATCTTAGGAACTACTGGTTCAAATTAGAGCATTCTTTTTGTGTTCAATAGGTAGTCGATTAATCGTGGAAGATGACAAGCTATGCAATGAAAAATATTGGTATAATATTGCTTTTTCAGCAGACGAAGTTGTCAATTAGTGTATATACGATAAATATAACGAGTCGTTATTAATTAACAACTTAAGCATTATTAATCATATAATAACCTAGTCTACCCTAAGACCTGGATACGTAGATTTTCCAATTGCCTTTCTTAGCTGCGCTCTGTTGCCAGCGGATACTAACCTTGGCAAGGTGAAGGTAGCGTGGTCTGTTGGGGCTCACACAAGGCCATGTGCCAGCTACTGGCCATTGACGTTTGTAATGACAGTATAATTGATTTGAATTTGGCATTATCGTTATAATCGGTTTGACCCAGGATACGTTCGTATGAGGGAGTCGGGCACGCTTCGGCACGAATTGGGCCAGCTCGCGCCGGGGAAGTACAAGATCCCCACAGAAAACCGGAGTGAAATAGTAGCATGCTACTGTGTTTCGTTCTGCGAGTGGGGGAGCCGGGGGTCCTTTTTCTTTTCATTACCCTTGCCAGTTCATTTCTTCTCTCAAGGCGTCAATCCTTTCCTGATCCTTTTGCCATTAAAATCGGGCATCGCACGGCAAAAGCAGTACCTCTGTGAATGATCATAGCTGGTGGTGATCGTTTCACCATCCACCATCATCAGGCGAACCATCAGCCCACTTGCCCGCTATCTTCACTAATATTAGAAAAGGTAAATATCTGTATTTTAATATTTTTTATGTTTGTAATGTTTTCACGCAAAAAAACACTATATCGACTTCAAAAATTCTTTCACCATTAGGAAGCTGCAACGTTACTGATTTATGCTATATACGTACCACGGGCGAAGCCGGGGCGAGCAACTAGCACGACGCAAAGACTAAACAAGTAAATAAGTGAAGTCATGAACTCTAAACACTTGATACACGTCACATCTGACAAGTATTGCCCTTGGCATTACCTCTCCGACATTTATTTTATATCATAATTATACACTGGCGGGTCGCCATAATTGTTTCGATATGCTAAACGAGATACAAGCGTACTGATGTTTAAAATTAAACCCGGTTTTATCATTTTTTAGTTTATTCTATAGAAATATTGCATTTGTTTGATAGTGACGCACCTGACGTTTAAATGAAAGCGGGGTTTGTCAGTATTTTATGTATTTTATTTTTATTTACTTCAAAAACTTGCCAACCAGCAACCAGCAGATTGCCCGCT
>NC_052115.1:697639-713798 GCF_012273895.1 Zerene cesonia | reverse complement strand
CACACACACACAAACAAATTAATAGCGCTCCTCGTTATTATACTAAAACCTTCAAAAACCCAAGCCACACATTTTCCCCGGATGAAGTATCATAGAATCGTATGATAAAATGCTATCTAAACAATATTTCCTCATAATTAAATCGATGGATAACACATAACACAGCTACTTCCGGGCGTTATCACCAAGGCCGCCCGTATGGTGAACTGCATTTTAATGCGACATTGGTGTATTAAGGGAAATAATGCACATTCGATCCATCCATACTAATATTATAAAGCTGATGAGTTTGTTTGTTTGGAAGCACTTATCTCAGGAATTACTGGTCCGATTTGAAAAATTCTTTCAGTTTAATTTTTTAGTTTTATTGCATTGAAATCCTTTTATAAATGAGAAATTTTTTGAAAGAATACAAAAAGTTCGATCACGGGGCGGGATTCGAACCCGCGTTTCTTGCCTAACCGTTGCTACGGTTTAATAAAAATTTCTCAAATTCATTCAGTGTTAGATAGCCCACTTATTGAGGAAGGCTATAGGCTATATATATACCACGGGCGAAGCCGGGGCGGACAACAACAGAAAACAGAAAACCAACCGTATTCTAATTGCTAGAACAAGAACACATTTAAGTCTTAGTCACAAAAACTAAAAAGTACAGCGCCTCCATCTTTTGAAGTCGGTTAATAATTCATGATTGAAAGATGTAAAGAAATGTATGAAGGATGTAATTTTATATACATGTATGTATAATTTTACGTACGTTTTACATGGACAGCGTGTGGCTTTTGTTAGTTTTAATATGTTAAAACGTATCATATATCTAAATTAATAACAAAAATACGTCACCGACCTCTCTGACCATACGAAAATTCGAAGATGGAACGAAATTAAATCAATTTCCTAACTAACACAAAAGGACAAACAAAACAAAAAAATAAAATGTATTAGTATTGAGAATCTCCTCATCGAACATCGGTTTATAATTTTTTTAATTTGAGATATAGAAATAAGTTTCGCTTCAACTCCTAATTCCGTCCGAGCGAAAACGCGTGTCCTACCTTGTATATATGTCCAACACATTTCCGAAAAACTTCACACGTATATTTCTGATATCAAAAACCGATCAGAACCCCATCGCCCTGCATTGACCCTTTGAAAAATCGAAGAGCACTTTACGATATGACTCAATAATAAACAAATTTACAAGGTACCCTTACGTCATTTTATTTTGCACATCCTTATCGAGGGGCCTTGTTTTAAGGCTCCTACCGATTAAGTATGAAAACGATTTACGCCTGGCTTGTGACATGGAACTTTCTAGATATTTTTTCAAATAGTAAGGATAGGGTTGACAATGTCATGAATTGCAGTTGCTCATAAGCATATCTCTATAGAATAATTAACGGCACGAGTCCACCTCACACTTGATAATTTTTTATCCACACCTCGGGTATAACCTACAAAATCTACATAATTTCATTTAATATGACTAAGTAAAAAAACATACAGCATTCAAAACGTACTATATCTATTTCTGTATCTATTTCGTCACATTTTTTATTTACACAGTTAGTTCTACACGGTTAAACATTACATTCAAACAGTTTTTATTACGGAAACTCGAATATATTTTAAGATTTTTTTTCCACATCAACGTGGCCTTAAGAAAACAGTTATCAACAAGAACAAAATCCTAAATTATCCATCGCGAACCTTCTCCCCCCTTAACGGTAAATTTTTGCTCGACCATTTTGATCTCTATTGAAAAGGAATAAAGGGCATTTATTAATTTTTAATTAATTCTTACTCAGATATCGGATGAGTCAGGATTAATTATATCTGTTGATTTTGTATGGACGATAATGCTTTCATAAAGATTGTTGTAAAAGGAAATTTGCATCGGAATGGGCCTGGGCCTATGTATGTTCGGGTTTAACAACACGTATGTTGCTGTTATTGTTTGTAATTATGTTTTTAACTGACTTTTTTATAATTTGATAAATAATTTTTATATCAGTGTGTGTTTTATATCTATAAGTGTTTTATATCAAAAAGTTTGTTATAATTCTTTATAAGAAGTAAAGATCTGAATTTATACAGGTGTAAATAATAATAATTAAAAACCTAAAACCTAAAACATACACGTTTTAAGCTTAGAGTCAAGTAAATTGTCTCACTGGCTGACACAGAGTATAAGTAAGGTAATTTAATGTATTTTTGTATGTTTGTTACGTGCCAACGCCGCAGGATTGACTTCAAAAATTCTTTCACCTTAAAAAAAGCTGTAACTTCACTGAGTGACATAGGCTGTATGTACCACGAGTGAAGCTGGGGTGAACCGCTAGTATAAATATATTCAGAATGCGTTGAAGTCCTCCATACAATTCTTGGAAACCAACCAATCATTATAGCTAGGGTATACTCGTGGCTTCGAATGGAAAATTCTTAAGAAAAATAACGAATCCTTTCAAGATTAGGTTGACAAAATTGCTTTTAATTTCATTCAATTGATAAAATTATTTTGATATTATATCGAAAATTAGTTGTTTTGGGCCTTTTATAATTACGCGACATAAGTCTATTTTTATATGTTGTAGGATCATGTAATTACAATTTTAACTAATGTATTTACTCTAAAAATGGTATTGAAAATAACGTAATAACTAGTTGTTGCCCGCAGCTTCGCCCGCGCGGTCCTAATAAAAGTTCCTTGTACAAACCCTCTATTTTATCACCTTGGGGGCAGAGTTTATAAAAATCCTTTCTTAGCCTACGTCATTACATCTATCTGCATGCCAAATTTCAGCCCGATCTGTACAGTGGACTGGGTTGTACGTTGATAGATCACTATGTCAGTCATTCAGTCAGTCAGTCAACTTTGATTTTTATATATATAAACTAACGACCACTCATTCAGTCTGAGAATACAAGCAAACATGGTAAACTATTTGCAAATATTTTAATTTCATTGTTTTTTGTATTTTTGTTTTGTGTGTAATTGTAAAAGTAATTCCTTTATAAATAAGAAATTTTGAAAGAATAGAAAAAATTTGATCACGAGGCAGGATTCGAACCTGCGTATCTTGCCTAACCGTAGCAACGCTTAGGCAAGATACGCAGGTTCGAATCCTGCCTCGTGATCAAATTTTTTCTATTCTTTCAAAATTTCTAATTTATAAAGCATTTCAATCCTATAAAACTAAAAATTAAAAAGTAATTCCTTTGTATTAATTTGCTCTATTATGTATTATGCTAGGTTATTATGCCCTTTCTCTTCTTATTGTGTACACTGTCTTTCTGAATTTTTATTTTCATTCCTTCCGCTTGGCTTGAGTTGCTTGGAAGAAATTGCAATTGAGCAATAAAGCCGCTCTATGCACGACATATCCTATTTTTTCATTATTTTATTGTTTAATGTGCATTAAAGAATATGTCATTACAAACTTTAAAATGCTTTCAAGGAATTACTAGTCAATAGTTGGATCTATAATTAGTCGACGGCCGCTCCCTTTTCAAGGACATAGAGAAAATATTAATACTTGAAGCAGTCACTCTGTCACGCAAACTGAAGTATAACAGTTTTTATAAGTAAAGATGGAAGTAGTAAAGGCCTAGGGGATACGGTACATGGGACGTGGGGTATGGGGCAGATCACTACATAAATTTGTTTTACTGAACGATTTTCTTAAGGGACCCGTTGGTGATCAGCCTTCTGTGTCCTGCTTGAGGGGGACATTTTTGTGAGTCCCCACCGGTAATAGAAGCGATGACCCCAGCTCTATGCTCACGCGTTAACCACTGTACCAAGGAGGCGGTCTACGTAAAGATTAAATGGAGACACTAAATCCTACTTTTATCCTACTGTGGGATGTGTAATTTCTGAACGATGATAGTAAGAAAAGAGAGAGGTGAATAGGATGACGTGACTAATTGTGACAGTTCTGATCTGCGTGTGAGTTCAAGAGAAAATGACGATCCGAATAGATAAGAAGTTGATTATAAGAAGTGTCGCGTCAAGGCGTATGATGCTGGCATTTGGTAAAGATAAACGCTCTGTTCTAGAAGGTAACTTTATCGTAAACATTTAGAAACGGCATAAGGATAGATATACCCAAGACTTGGTCGTTGAAATGAGTTCAAAACATCGGGTTAATATTTTTGTTTTGTTTGGTGTTGTCGAAACTAGGCCAAATTTAAACGGGAGGCATCAGTTTTCAAAAAAAGCATAATCAAAATCGATTCACACATTAAAACGTTATGAGATAATAAACGCAAAGAAAAACATACAAGCGAATTGAGAACGTCATTTTTTTTTTAATTCGGTTAAAAATGCATGAAATCTAAATTTAAAACGATCGGTAAATGTTTCTCAATATTTGAGACAAATTTCAAGTCTACGTGTTTATCTTTAAATAACCTACAACTACGATTATAACGTTAATTCAAGGGTTGTCACTATCTTATAGTTTCACTATATAACATCAGAGGTCGTAACATGAGGTCCATATTTGATTTTCATATAAATTTTTCTATATGCGAAAAATATAATCGTTAGACACATTCTCTGCAATATTACGAATGTCTATGCGGTTTTTTTTTTAGTCAAAAGGTGGAGTTGTTGGCCTGCCGAGATCAACTAAGGATATAAATTCTGTAATGACTATGCGTTACAGTCTTAAAATAAAATAAATAAGAACCATGACTCATTGTGTCTCATAACAGTGACTTGTTAGTAAGTATTTGTATATTACTATGTTTTAGAAATGCTGCAAATGTTCATGGGGACTGGTGCTTGCGTACCATCAGACAAACCACCGGGTCACCAGCTCAGTTGCTCGTTCTGACATAAAAAAGGATAGAAAGGACCCATACTACAGGTTTATTGTTAAACGTTTAAAACTGTAGAGATGAATATGTTTTTAATGAAGTGGCAACCCTAAATAGAGGATATGGTGACGTGGGGTGAGGCATGTAACGACATGCTGGAGGTGACTCTTGCAAGTTTTCCTCATACGTCTGATTATTTAATTAATGAGGTTTATCGCCCTGATAGTATCGGAACATGACTTGCCTATTCTAGACTATTTCTTGCTACGGAAGATTTAACTCCTCTTAACTGATTTTACGTTCGATTTTTCACATTTAGAGGTCAATTTGGTGGATTTTAAATGGCATTTCTATATGGATGTACTGTTGCTATTGGATGAGAAAACTTCTGTGTTCCTTTTAAATATTAAGGCTAGCATTCGGCTACGTCATCATAGTTCAAGGAAACTGCCTGAACCACTGAGCCGATATGGATGAAACTTGGTAAGATTTTTCAATTTAGCAGGAACTATGCGAGGTTTCGTTATACAACGAGGGCGAAGCTAATCCTACTATCCTACTAATATTATAAATGCGAAAGTTTGTAAGGATGTGTGTGTGTGTTTGTTGCTCTTTCACGCAAAGACTACTGAACCGATTGCAATGGAATTTGGTACGTAGACAGCTGGACAACTGGAATAACACATAGGTAACTTTTAATCCCGATATTCCTACGGGATACGGACTTACGCGGGTGAAACCGCGGGGCGCAGCTAGATGGACATAAATATGTGCAAACCTTGGATCTGCTAAAAATGAGTCAGTCGTTCGATTGTATAGAAAATTATTAAGATAATAAGTGGATACGTACGTTTTGGTCACGAACCAATTGACAGTGATCGGTGCTGCGATAGAGATGTTCGGTTGGTTGTCGATGGAATCAATGCTTGATCCACTAGCTGTAACCTGCGGTGTTATTCGAGTGGTATCCGGGTAAAAAGACTATGCTGGTCCAGACTATAATCTATCTCTATACCAAATTTCATATAAATATGATAGGTTGCATACTGGATGTATGTATCCATCCATTAATACGTGGAAACTTTCGCATTTGTAATATAAGTGGGATTAAAATTTTATGTCAATAAAAATTATGCAGATAAAACCTAATTTTATTTACGTATTATCAGATGATTAACATGAAGTATGTTATCCATATAATAAATGTAAATCAAAAATGAAAATGAAGTCATTCAAAACAAGTCTAACAAGATATACATATTTCCAACAATATTTATTGTATAATTTAATGAATTTAATTTGAAATAAAATTATAAATCAAATTTAAAACCTTCTCAAGTGCATAGTTTACATTGAAGTGAACAACAAACAATAACATCGATATAGTATTTTCTTGTGTTTGATTTTACGCGAGTATTATACATCTAGAAATTAGAGAAGCGAGCGTAGTGTTCGAAACTTCGGAATAATAATAAAATTAAATTGCGTTCAAAATCCGTTTAAGTCTTCAATTTCTAAATAACATCGATAAACTA
Source organism: Zerene cesonia (assembly GCF_012273895.1). Lineage (NCBI taxonomy): Eukaryota > Metazoa > Arthropoda > Insecta > Lepidoptera > Pieridae > Zerene > Zerene cesonia. Next base: position 707,436 of record NC_052115.1, on the reverse strand, counting down.
AACCGATTCACATCACTAATCTCGATTAACCTTTACTGGCTTGTATTTTGCTTTTGCAAGTTTAATCATGCTGTGGCTTGCTCGTGACGCAACGTTTCGCAACTATAATCATTATTTTATCTTACAAATTGTATTCTTGTTGGATTGTCGACTGTCGATACACTGTCACGATAATTTATGGCAGCACTAGAATATGTATTAATTGTTTTGTGACCATTTAAGGAGTGAATTTTAATATTCAATCAGGCTGTAATATAGTTGTTGCGTTATGATTAACTTTAATTAGTGTTGGTTAAGAAGTGCTTGTTTATATGTTTTTATGTATTTAATAGGGTACGAACACGAACATTTGCAGTGGTACCTAGAGCCTTTGTACACACTACCGTTTATAGGAGTAAGGGATGATGTAGCATTGGCGATAGAAAAGAAGAAATGGTCTGGGAAGGGTGAGGAAAAGGAAGGGAAACAAAAAAGTTTTGAAGTTGAGGATCCGTGTGAGGGTCGAGAACACTTGGGCGCTTATCTCTTCTCTACATATATAAAATTCTCGTGTCACGTTAGTTGCGGTTCTCCTCCGTAACAGCTGGACCGATTCTCATGAAATTTTGTGTGCATAGTAGGTCTGAGAATTGGTCAACATCTATTTTTCACACCCCTAAATGATAAGAGTAAGACAGAACAGAATTTGCCGAGTCAGCTAATTTATTTATAATAATCTCAGAAACTGCTTGACCGAGGTCGATAATTCTTTCACTCTACTATACCGTTGGTTATGTACGTGATCCCTGAGTGCTATAGACTATAATGTACCACGAGCGAAGCCGGGGCGGACCGCTAGTTGCAAAATATTATGGCATGTAGAAAGAACAGATATAAAGCGGTGATGATGATGATGAAAATGACCCAATAAATAAATATATAAATATATACATCGAACAAACACGCCAGTTCCTATAATTTCTTATTACAGACGCTTATTGCTTCTAATTACGACTGGTTCCAATTAATTACTTATCACACAGAATAAGTAGAAATAACTTGTTTTTAGATTTTCTACAAACTAGACAAACAATACTTCTATAAATGTATATACACGTGTCTCTCAAAAACACTAAAAACTAGCTGCGCCCCACGGATTCACCCGAGTAAATATTTTAAAGTTTAAAGTTTTCTTATAAATAGCAATGTCCCGTCCTGTTCAAATGTTGAAATTTATATTGTAGCCTTATTACATCAGCTTTCTGCCAGTGAAAGTCCCATCAAAATCGGCCCAGCCGTTTAGGTGATTAATCGGAACAAATAGATAGATACATCCATATGTATTTATTTACTACATGTATGCTCATATTTATTAATACTGCACTAAAGCAGTTTTAACATCACAACTCCGAAATAGATGTTTCAATTTGGATTCGATTTGTTTAAACGAATCTTGGTTATCGGAATGGCATTTTATATTATATTATTTTATTAATCAATCCCTCTTCAGAATACTTAACTAAAACTTACCTAATTAAGAATTTCCGTGGTTATTAGAATTGTTATATTTCAATTTCAGATTCTAGAGATCTAGGTCCGTAATAACACCTAACTAAGAAGCAACAGCACCTAAATATATAAAAGATATCAGATTTCATAGGTCCCGTACAAAAACACATTCCGTAGATTTATGGATTCAATATCCCGTGGGATGCCTCGAGATAATGTTTTAAAAATTTATTAGAAAACTTCGTTGATTTACGATTTCGAATTAAATATTGTTGTTAGTTTCTTTGTTTAATATTCGTTTACGGTTTGGCTTTGGGAGTGGACTGGCTGAAAAAATCTGTTAATTCCGCTGAAGGATTATGAATTTCGGTACAGCTGTTCTTGATACTGGACTTTTATTTTATTTCAAGAACTATTAATAATTGAACTGTTTTTTATTACTCATTAGCTTTTTCCCCGACTTTGTCTAGGTAGTTATCCGACTTTGTGTAGGTAGTTATTTTTTCGTTTTTTTTTTTTATTTTATCATTTATTATCCTAATCCAAGCGGAGACGAATCCAACGAACCAAAATCGGTACAGTCGTTCTTGAGTAATGAATAGAGTGACTTACGCGACTTTCTTTTATATATCACAAGTCCTATTTTTAGGGCAAAATATGTAACAAACTTGATCATCACAAAATCGTCGTCACAAAATTGCAAATCCGTTACAAATAGATCTGTTTCAGTTCCAAGGAGTAACATGAATCTATCAATTTTTCTTTAAAAATATGCAGGATCATAAATTAGTATAATTATGCCTAATATTTTCGGAGGCCCACATCCTTTTCCTTACCCTTCCCAGTCCTTTCCTTTATTCCTTACGTCAATCCTTTCTTAATCCAATCTCAATGTAAAGTCGGCAATCTATTTGTAGAGGCGTAAGGATAGCAATTGACCTTACGCCTCTCCAAATGTTTATGGGCGGTGATAGTGCTTACCGTCAGGCGTCCCACCAGCTCCATTGCTGACTATGATATAAAAAAATGCACTGATCTATCCCGATTCTGCGGCATTTTGTGACGTCAAACATTCATTCAAAATAATTATTAATCCAAGTTACGAAATAACGTTTGTATTTAAATTGGAGGAAGGCAAAATGAAATATACAGTTATGGAAATAAAAAAAGAGTAGGTAAATCATATTTGAAATGACATTAAATTGATACATAAAGGTCATTGCCAGTTTAACTATGATTATAATCGCAAATAGTCTACAGTATTTTCAAATTCAAATATAATTATATAATTCAAATGAAGACGGGTTGTACAATATCTGAATAATATAATCGAAATATCCAATGATCTGTCTATCGTCTAACATAATGGATCCTGAAACATGACTTATCTAATTTAAAGTTTAGACTACCGTTCGGCATTGACGCCCATCTCATACAGCATCTCAATATCTTCAAATGTTTGGTTACCATGGCAACAGTATGTTTTTATGCCAGTTTTTGAGTTGAGTAGTAATTAGATTACAGATTGAACACAATCGTAATTTTTTTTTAAAACTTTTATCAATGAATTTTGTTATTTTCAAGCGATTTAAAAATGTGAGGTGATCAATTCGACTGTATTGTTTTTGGCTTCATCACCTCAGTACATTCGAGAGGGTGAACCGATTTTAAGCCGAACCGAACTATTTAATTTGAAGTCGGTCGGAAATATGTATTTAATTTTTTACATATAGGTGGTATATTTCGCATGAATAAAAATACGTTTAATTTTATATACTTTCGTTTTATTAAACCTAAAGTGTATACAATTGAACCATATTATAGTTTATAATATAATCATTACGAGAGACATATTCTATAAAGAATTATCGTTTATAAAATGCAAATAGCTCTATTGCACACTATTAAAACTTTCAGGCACACGATTCAATAATAAAAGACGTTGAAGATAATAAAAGATAGCTTTTAAAGTTAATTACTACTTAGAAGCTTTTATTAAATATTTCCACAATTATCGCGCAAAGCGAACTGTGATAGATTACATTATTCTAAACATATTTCTGCGTTTAAGTTTATTGCTTCGTATCTAAGTTTATGCTTAAGTACAGGGGCGCAATTGCGTCTTAGATATTTCTTTGAAATTTAAATTTCAATTCTCGTTATAAATATGATGTATTAAAATCGTCTGATGGAAGCATCATCTTATCTCTAAAACAGTTTTGGGTGCAGTTTTTTGTTAAGTCGAGTTAAAAAGATTAAACATTTTTTTCTTTCTTTTCTTTACAATTTGATATAGTCTTTTAAATTAAGCCAGTATATGTTTGCAACAAAAAAGTAGTACAAAAACATGAAAGCTATTGTTTTGATCATAATAATTTGTTTTACTTAAAACATTTTTTGATGACCGCCTCCTTGGTACATTGGTTAACGTGTGAGCTTAGAACCGAGGGGTCCTGGGTTCAATTCCCGGTGGGGACGCAAAAAAAAAATGTCTCGGTCTGGCAGGACACAGAAGGCTGATCACCTACTCGTCCGTAAAGAAAATGGATCAGTGAAACAGATGTTCATCATCTGCCCCATACCCCACTAGGGGACACGAGACTTCACTTTAAAACATTTTTGATTGAACAGTTTTGTTTGGTTCCAGTTGTATTTTTATATCTACCTATACGTGTATATTTGTTATTTAACTTGTTGTAATTGATGGAAATATCTATCAGAAGTGCCAGTCGCTATCTTCAACACAGCCTGAATAATAAGATTCAATCTCCGCAAAAACAGTACTATTTAGTTGAAACATTTGCCAGAACAAATTTCTCAATGTACATGTATATACGTAATTACACTTAATTAGGTTTTTTAACGCTTACAAAACTCCAACCAACTTCTCCACCTGCAACATTATCAATAACAATATTTTTTATTTGCAAATAAACAACAACTATTTCAACAACCATCAAATCCGCCCCTGTGCGCTGATTAAAACAGTATTATTTTACAACTGCAATAGTAATACAACAATCCTTCCGATCTTATCATATATCTCAATAAAAATACTGACCCCGAGTTCATCGAACCCGCAAAGCTAATGGCCTTAGGATGTAATTTGCATTAAAGTTGAGATAATCACGATATCAATTGTTTGTAACTTTATATTTATCATATCAAATCATCTTTCGTATATTGGCTCGGTGATAACGGGCATTTTGTGCTTTAATGCATTCTATGTATACTGATATTATGAAGCTGAAGAGTTTGCTTGTTTAAACGCTCTAATATCAGGAACTACTGGTCCTATTTGAAAAATTCTTGCTGTGACAGATAGTCCATTTACTGAGGAAGGCTATAGGCTATATGACATCTTGTAGTACGTGGTTAAAACCGCGGGGCATACCTAGTATATGATAAATATGTATTTTATGCTGAGGTTGGATAGTGTTGATAATTTCATCTGTCTTATCTGTATTTTTAAATTGCGGGTTTATTTAATTTCATATTTAAGTCCTTGCAATCCAATAAAATAAAGGAGGATGGAAAATTGTGTGTTCTATTTCACGCACAAATGGCTAACACGATCGTGATAAAATTTAACTCGACACATACTAAAAATAACAGATTACTATAATTCATAATTACAAATGCAGCATTCAATAATACGCAAACAGCTCTACATATACACAACATCCAAATCGATCCAGCTGTTATCCACACACCTAATACATTCATACACACAAAATAAGCCTAGATATAATATGATTAAAATTAACACCTAGGCACAAACGTATAACGCGTAACGTCCATGACCTAGCGCACTCTCAAAATATCTTAGTTCAACGACACTAACACGATCCGAGTTGCGCATTTTATTCACTAGCCGCGTCCGTGACTTCGATCGAGTGGGGTCAATAAAACCCATCAATCTCTGATCCTGTGAGAGTTTAAAATAAAATTATGTATAAACCTAGATTGAAATCACATTATCATACCTCATACTAACATTAGAAATGAAATGTTTGTTTGGGTGGATGTTTGTCCGCCAATCACGCTAAAACTGCTGAACGGATTTTAATGAAATTTGGTATACAGACAGTATGAGCTGACTTGGGTGATAGGATACTTTTTATCCCGATTAAATGCTCCTTGGGATAAAACAGGAATCCTGCCTTGCCTATATTGTTGTTATAATGATTGGTATCTTGAAGAAAAAATTAAAAAAATATTTTGATTTTAAAAATATTCTGGCACTTACTATGATAAATGCTAACCTAATGCCAAAATGATAATATTAGCTGTATCCCAGGGCAACCCGGATGGAGTCTGGCCACACAGTTAAATACAATTCGACATAATAAAAAGTACGAGTGGAGTATGGATCTATAGCATCCTTCAGTGAAGTCCCATCAAAACCAGTCGAGACATTTAAAAGATAAATAAATCACGGTAAACTAAAACGCAGAGATGATTAAAAAAGGTTGTGTCTTAGCATCTTAAAGCACTTCAGAGTAGTTATTTAAAATCATAAAGACACAATAATTTAATTTATTTACAAATATCAATGTTGTATGTCTAGATTAGAATATTTTAAATACATTACGGCTTATGACTTCGATTGCTCTGTCAGTGGATATAATATGAACGTAATAATGTCCAGACTTAATAGAAAACTAGGGGCAGAAGTTTCTTGCCCCTTAACGGGGTATGTGGCAGGGCATTTTACATCTGTTTCATTGATCGATTTCTTTTGCAGACAAGGTCAGCTGTCTATGCTAGAATAAGACTAGGTTTTATTATATTTTACATGGCTTATGTAGCTGGGATTCATACCTAAGAGTGTGTGTATTTTGCTCATTCTTATGTACCCATAGTTTGGGTAATATATAAATAATAATATATTTCCAAATGTGGTGATTAAAGCGTATAACAACAATAAATATCGGCAATTTTTTTTCTACGGTTTTTTAAAGTCACAAGGAAGTGTAGTAGAAGTAGGAACCTTTCCTATGGAGAGAAAAACGAGTAAAGCCGGGGTGGACCTCTAGTACTATAAAAAGATAAATACCAACTGAACAGATATGTACAAAAAAGTCAAATCAATAGCGATTAGTCCATTCGTAATTATACCTAAATCATACACATATAATCATCTGATACATTTACAACCTATGTATACATAACATACCTAATGTCATTAAGAACGTCTGGTCTGTTTCATTTCTCGTTCCATTGCTGCATTGGTTCGCACGTTTGCAATACCTAATATGAACAGAGCACGTGATGTACGACGTAGTGTATCTGCTAGGTGTTGAAGCCTAGTTCACTGACTCCCACAAGTCGTGACCTGTCGGTCTACGTTGCTCCACCGACGAAGGGCGACGCTTTTTTGTTTTATTTTCGATCTCGTTTTATGTTCAGGAAATAAGGTATAAATATACATAAAGTATAAATTTGTTTTTGCTAATTAATATAAAGCAAAGTCGCTGCTTCTGTCCCTATGTATGTATGTATGTATGCTTAGATCTTTAAAAGTATACAACGGATTTTGATGGGCTTTTTTTAATAGATAACTCGACTATAGACTAGTTGTGTATACACTGATTGAAGTCATTACAGGACGTCGAAAGTATAAAAAAATATTTCAGAACGCGCAGGAGTGTCTATTTCAATAGTATTGTAGTATTAATGCCTATATATTCGTTTAAAATACCATTATCAGTCCACATTTAGTCCCACTAAAGGTACGCTGGCATCTTAGGAGTACATATGAGAGATAATGTACGGAAATATCAATTAACTAGGTTTATTGTTAATTTCTATGTTATGTTATGGTTAATTTCTACTTGTACCCCAAAAAAATAATAATATGTTAAAAAATCATGAGCACCCCTATAAGTTCAAGCTTAATTATTATTGGCAAATGTTCCATTATATTTCAATTAAACCAGATAACAGAATGAAGCTAGAATTTTATAAAATGAAGTGTTCACTAATAATGTATATAGTTTGTATGTTATAAAAACGTAAATAAATTGTGTTTTGTTTAACTAATGTATATTAATATAAATAAATCGTATTGACATATTAGAGAACACCGCAATTTTCGTGTATTTTGATCATATTAAAAAAAGGTACCGTCCACAAAAAAATGCACATTGACATTTCCATCCGTTATCATATGTTGCAGTCACGTTGGCAAACTAATTAAGAAACCAACTCATATTTTACAAGTAAACAAAAAACGGGTATGCAATTTTCAGCGTGGGTCATCGAACCCAGTTCCTTGACCCGTAGACCGTGATATTTAGCGGATTTAATGTCACACTATTTTAAAATGAATTGTTTATTTCAATTTTTTATTAATTCGTAATGTAATTGGGCTATAGCTGTTTGTTTTTTTTTTCTATTACGATCCGCGCTGTGATCAGTGGCAGTCAGTGATGACAGTCACCGACCTTGTACTAGATTTTTTCAATTATTTAAATGGTTAAAAGACATTATAAACGTTCTTGGCGTTACATTAAAATAATAATAGTATTACGTTTTAATAAAAGTTGTTATGTATTTCTAATCTAAAGCTAGCACAAGCTATACGAAATTTATGTGATATTTTGGACATTGCTTACACATAAAATTAATTTCAGGTACACTATACAAAATAATTTGTACCTCTTTCATTTAAAAGTCTAAATTCAGGGGTAGTTTTAGAAATTACATAAATCCATTTATTCAATAATATTTTCAATCCATTTGTAGAGGCATAAGGTCTGCAATCGACCTCTCCAAATGCTCATTGGCGGTGGTAGCGCTTACCATCAGGCGACCCACCAGCTCCGTTGCCAACGATGACATAAAAAAAAACATAATCTACCGCTAGTTTTCATATACCTTTCTACTATAGATACACTGCAAGAGGAGCTCCTTAAATTTTAAAATTATTTTAAAACCGCTACGAGCAGAATTTTGGCACAGGCCCTAAAATAGTGTTCCCAACTTATTAACTAAGCTTAAATGTTCGGAGCTTTTTCAGTTTCGCAAAGTTCAATTAGCTTATACTGAAATTTGATTGGAACTTTCCGAAGTTATAAGAGGCTTTGGAGTCTTGGAGTTTCAATAAACTTTTAAATATCAGTTAAATTTACGAACAGTTTGATCCGAGTTGTGATATGCTTCAAGATTAATGCGTGTTTTTATTTAGAGATAAAACTTTTTACGATATAAGCAGTGGTGGCTCAGTGTTGAGAACCTCGGACTTTAAAATCGATAAGTCAGGGTTCGAGACCGGGCGAGCGTGCAGGAAATAAATTGATTTTTCAATTTATCTGCGCATGTAGATAATATCACCACTGCTTAAAACAGTGAAGGAAAACATCGTGAGGAAACCGGCATGTCCAAGAATCAAAAAGTTCGACGACATGTGACATCTGCCAACCCGCACTTGGCCAGCGTGGTGGATTATGGCCTGCACCCTCCTAGGAGGCCTGTGTCCCAGCAGTGAGAAACTATATGGGCTGAAATGTAATAGTTATAGGTTTTTTTCAATATTAGTCTTTATTAGGGGAACAGAGATATAACTATAATTTTTATATGTTTTTCTGTGCGTCTCTATGTTCTTTCACACGTGTGCAAAAACGTAGCAGACAATTTTCTGAAGTGTTAATTTTTTTAAACTTAGGTTATTTTGCAACAATTCCGTATTTTTCTTGTCTGCACTAAACTAAAGTACGGGTTGGGTATCACCGATGTTGCTTAGCTTTGATACCTAATAAATATACTTTAGTATCTTTATTAAATCGGTCAGATGTCAGTCGGACCCGCGACACTAATGGACTGTACAAAAAAACTTGTACAACTGCTAGAGTTAAATAACTCTAATAAAGGAATTACAAAAATTTCTGCCCGTCTGTCCCGGCCGGAACCCTCTCCTTGGCTCAGTGGTAAACGCGTGAGCGTAGGACCGAGGGGTTCCATTCCCGGTAAGGACTCACAAAATGTCTCGGCCTGGCAGGACACAGAAGGCTGATCACCTGCTTGTCCATTAAAGAAAATCGATCAGTGAAACAGATGTATATCATCTGGCCCATACCCCACTAGGGGACATGGAACTTCACCATCAGTCAAGTCCATCAGGATAGTATCCCAATACCTAAAGCACTCGAAAACTATTAATCTAAGTAAGTATTAAAATTTCATCAAAAAAACGTAATGAATACAATGCGTACAAGTTCTTCGTATTAGAATCGAAAAAAGATATTTTTTTGGATAGCAACTTTTGGCCTACCGGGATTATATTTCGACGTTTTGTGCATTTTAAG
>NC_052115.1:666682-696639 GCF_012273895.1 Zerene cesonia | reverse complement strand
CTAACATAGTTTTAAGAATTAATTGTTACTAACAAAATGAGTCTGAGTTGCTCGAAATTAAATAAAAATAAATAAATATAAAATTACACATAGTTCACTTGAGTAAAATTGTGTGAGATGAAGTAGATTATAGGAACTCTTAAAATAGGACTGCCACTCGAGTGGATAAAAAGTCGATTCATTTCTCAAAAGCTCGATATCATTTAATCCTTAGAATTTATTGGCGGATCAATCTATCCCCTATTGTTTTGGTAATACGGCTGGAAATCGTGAAACGGCTACCTTATGTCCAGTTCTCCGCTATTTCCATTTGGAGTCCGTTCCCAGAAATTATACTTAAAAAATAATAGTTTGAAGAGGTTTTAATCCACAGTCCGTAAGAGGTTTTTTTTTTTTTGAATTATTTCGTTTGAAGGAATTTTTCGCTAAGGTTTTTAACTCAATAACTATATACTTTTAAATAAAGTTATAGAAGGTTAAATTCCTATAATATGATAACACTGATAGTTTTTTCGTTCTGTATATTTAAATAATATCGACTATTTTCATTTTCTTTTAATTTTACATGTATATGATATTTATGTATTCTTAATAGATTGATAGTTCACAACTTTAATATTTTCTTAAAGTTTTTGTTTCAAGCGGTGGCCGATACTGATGCGATTTTCACAAATAGTCAGCTTAAAGACCAGACGGTGTAATATTTTTGTTAGTCGCAACCGGGATTCGAACCCAAGACAGCTAGTTATTTCCCTATATTATAGTAAGCAGTCACGATCACAAAGAGGTTTTTACCACTGCACCATGCAGTCGGTCAGATCATATACAAATTCAAAACGGATTTAACTTAGAAAGTGACGTCCCGTGTCCACTAGTTGGGTATGGGACAGATGATGTACATCTGTTTCACTGATCGATTTTCTTCATGAACAATTAGGTGATCAGTCAGAAGGCTCAGAAGACTCCTGCCATACCGAGACATTTATTTAATGAGTCCGCATTGGGAATCGAACCGGGGAACCCTCGGGTCTACGCTTGTTACCACTGTACCAAGGAGCCGGTCAGAGACACAACTTATAAAGTGTCATAAAAGTAATGGTATATATCAGACTACTCTAACTCTCGTTAAGAAGCAAAAAAGTTCGGAAACTTATATTCGAAACGTTATCGCCTCAAAGGTCCATCGACATTAGCAAGTGTGCTCACCCATCGTTTAGAAATTCGCGATTACCGAGCGATATTATCATTTTACGATTAATGGTCAACCCTTTATCCAATGACCAGACCGTTCTGGTCCCAGAACATCCCAACTGGAATTCCTTTCAAGCGATTTCCACCCGTATATCTAGAGACAGACAGCCAAATTTTCCACACATGTTGTGTCGATTTTGATGTTTGCAGGCCAATTGAATCTGAGTTTTATATCAATAAGCATAAAGTAGATATTTAAGCAGCATAGTGTAATAGGCAATGCACAGAGGTAGTTGTAAGTCCCCTGAGGACAATAGGTAGTTGCCGATGTATCTTTGAAACGAGACAATTTAAGGAATAAGCAGAATATTAAATACGTCAATAGTATTTGTTCGTAATAAAATTATAGTATTTATAGTATTGATAAAGATAGTACATTTCCTGTAATAGAAACTCAATATATTGGTAGGAGAAAGTTTGTTAGTGTATTTTCATTATTGATATGAAAAAGGTTTCTCAACGCGTCTATAAAACAGTGAAGCTCTCATAGAAATCGGTTCAGCCATTTCAAGTGAAGAAAATGTCATTTATACTTTAGACTGGAAACCATTAAGTTCTGCGAAAGGTCTATTAAATCAATACCGCCGATACTGATGTTATCTGAAACAAACGGTCAGAAATAAAAAGATTATCTATTGATTGAGTCTATCATGAGAAATTTGCCTCGTGATAAAATTTTTTCTATTCTTTCAAAATTTCTCATTTATAAAGCATTTCAATGCTATAAAACTAAAAATTAAATTTGAGTCTATCATGGTTTTATTCAAATAAGATTTTTATTTTATTTTGTTAGTGTGTTATAAAGTTGTATATCTATACTAATATTATAAAGCTGAAGAATTTGTTTGTTTGTTTGTTTGAACTAACTAATTTCAGGTACTATTAGTCCGATTTGAAAAATTCTTTCATTATTCTATCATACATTAGAATAGATAGCCCATGTATTGAGCAAGGCTATATATGTACCACGGGCGAAGCCGGGTGGTCCGCTAGTAATTAAAATAATATAGAACATTATATAACAGAAGACTAGTAAAGCTAATACTTAAGTTTAGAGCTTTAAGAAAGCTTTCTAAGCCTTTCTCAATTAAGGTTAATGAAACAAACACTTTCACCGTACAATTATTACTGAACTAAAACTAGGTAAGGGAAAGCTTATAATAGTGTCACTTAGTTTTCTGTAAGTAGGAACTCGCCGCATTATTGAATTTTTATTATGATTATGAAAAAATTTGGTCAAGCGCGAGTCGGTCCCGTCACACTAAGAGTTCCGTAAAAATAAGCTTAAGTGCAACAGGATAAATTTTTTTTCATCCATCCAATTTATGACTGTGCCAACTGTTGCTTAACCTCTTGATATTTTATTAAATAACCTTTTTATTTTGTTGTTATATGCTATAATAGCGGCAATAGAATTACACAATCTCTGAAAATTTCATCAGTCACGGTAACGATGTCACAGTTCATGAGATACAACTAGACAGCAGTGACAGACGGACGCACAGACAGACAGACGGTCATATAAATTTTTACTGTATGTATATTTTACTATAATTAAAACATATCACACGATGATAATGCTTCAAACAATGAGTAATCCCAGCTTCATTCAGAAAGTTCTTATGTCAGTAGAAGAAAATAATTCAAATCGAGTTTGAAATGTGATTTATTCTTTAATATATAGTAGCTTTCCCAACCCGTAGTAAAATAAATTTTGTCTTTAATTTATAGATCGCATTATAAGTACGTAAAACCTACAATATCTAACTTAAAATCAATACAATACCTTTAAAACGACACCTAAGCTAAAAAAAAACGCCGAATTATTTACCAAAGTGAACGGTAATAAAGTTCAAAGTCCAATGCATTCGACACTTTCAAATTTGGTACTAAAAGTCTGGGAGCCCACTTGAAACATACACCCTGTATCACAAATAGTCCAAACTCCACGAGAGATCTGCATGCCGATACGGGATACATCTCAGTGAGATCACTTCATACATTGTTGCAACATCATAGGTTCGGTATCTTTGATCTATGTAGATTATGCTATCAGCCTGACTCGAACATGTTGAGAAATTGTGATAAAAAACGGTTTAACACGTATCCTATGTGTTGCCCTTTCTAAATATCTTTAATGTATACTAATATTTTAAAGATGAAGATTTGTTTGTTGGTTTGAATACGCTAATCTCAGGAACTACTGGTCCGATTTGAACAATACTTTCAGTGATAGATAGCCCATTTATTAAGGAAGGCTAAGGCTATGTAACATCATGTAGTACGTGGGTAAAACTGCGGGACACAGCTAGTTAAATATAATCTGTTAATTGACAGCAAAACGACAAAATAGGTATATAGATTGCACATGGCTTACCTAAAATTTCCTCCAAAAAACAGCTGTAAAGTTGTGTTGTTGTTTGTTAACATGAAAATAATAACAATCATTATGAAAACGTTTCGTAATTTTATCAGATAAGTTCCGCTGGCAGTGACATTGTTTACCTATTTCCATAATTACATGTCTAGACATTACGCGATGACATTCATTCTGAACGGACATTCACCTCGGTAATATTTGATCATAAAATGCCATCGGTTTAGTGGATGGCGCCTGAACTTGGGGTCTCGGCTTTGAATCCTGAACTGAGCAAAAATTTCAAAGGATTACGTCGCACAAATTTATCTGCACTCTTACGCTTACTCTTTACGCTTTTATAATATCTTCATCATCTGAAGAATTTTGAATTGGTCCTGAAGCGAGATTCGAACTCGAGCCTTTTTTTTCACGATATCTTCTGAGATTAGTAAATGTAATTCCCCTTAACAATCTAATTTACTCCACTCTTTCTTATTTAGAGTGGAAATTATTTACTGTTAGGCTAGTAATCTATCTACTATGAGGAAGTCTTCCGGCTTGAACTTTGACAAATGTTGCGTTGATAAAAACTTAACAATAAAAAAGGTTGAATATTGCAATTTGATAAAGGACAAGTTACGAATAATAAGCAGTTTTTTTTTCAGAACAAATAGAGATTTGTTCTGAAAAAAAAAAACGTAGAGACGTTGCGTAGAGACGCAAAAAAAATCATCATCTAGGATTAGCCAATATTTTCACCCAATCCCTTTACAACATTAATTACCCACAACCCCGCTTATTATTCAATTATCAATATAACTATTCACTAATCTCGAATACAGAGCTTGAAATGTATACAATATTATTTTCGGTCAGGGCTCGGCTAAGTCGCAATAAATATTTATCGGCCCCGTCAGATCAACGGATTAAGGCCTTTAGATTTGCTGGATTACTATCCGACTTGTTTCTGGGCCTAATAGAATTTTAATATATTTATAAATGGGAGCTTGTTGGGCTTCCTCTTCTTTTTTATGTAATCGTTGGTGGTGGAGCTAGTAGGTCAGCATTTGAAGAGCGGTCGATTGCAGACCTCACGCCTTTACTGGATTGCTGACTTGAAATTAGAAAGGGATTAAGAAAGAATTGACGAGAGGAAGAAAGGAAAAGACTGGGAAGGGCAAGTAATAAGGATATGGGCCTCCGGCTCCCCCAAACACCGAACGAAACACAGTAGTATGCTATTTCGTGAAAGCTGACCTGGATATGTTAGTACTATAAGTATTAAAATATCCAAAACAAACCTAACATCAAATTCAAAAACTAATTCTTCGTCAAAGAAATGTTCTAGAGACATTATCGATCTATTAACTCCCTAATGTACACAACGATAAACTTATTAATTACATAGTAATAAACTGTTTCGTGCAACAAATTCATTCAATCTTAATACACTGTCCTGAAGCAAGGGACGTAGTTGCAAATTTTACTTTGTATGGTCGTGTACCTAATAATACATGTATGTTTTTGTTTTATGCAATGTGTACAGTAATAATTCAGCGTTCAGAGATTGAGAAGCGATCTAGGGTATCTCTTTCCTTAATGTAAATGCATCACACTATTATTATAAATGTGAAAATTTTGTGAGATGTTTGTCCGTCAATCACGCGGAAACTACTGAATGTATTTTGATGAAATAAGGTGTATTTTTAGGTGAACTGACTTGGGTGATACTTTTTATCCCGATTACATGCCCCCTTGGGATAAAACAGGAACCTTGACAACCGGACGGAGTCGGGACGAGCGACCAGTAGGCCATAAAACATATAATATATGGATCATACACTGTACTGGCCAAGTGTAAGTTCATTGACATTTTCCTCTCAAAGGCATACCTATTTCATCATAATGATATCCTTCACCGATTGGAGCAGTGATGACTTGCAGATTGATTCATTTGAAGTTTACAGCACTTTCGAATCCTTAACCTTTGATTGGAATCGAAGGCTTAACTGATAAGAATAGATTAGCATTATACATTTCGTTTTGTGTTTCAATAATAATGTAATAATTGGCTTCCATGATATGAAGAAAACTTTAGGTAAACATTAAAAGTAATTGCTGATATTCAAGGCAGATGCAAGGCAAAAATAACACAAGGTTTAGATAAATAAAAACTAGAGTTATCGTACATTAGTCGTCTCTATGTCTGCCAGTTCACACCTTGACGGTTGATCGCGATCCTGGGCTTATCATGCATTTATCTTTGCTTGGGGCGTATGTAATGAAATATCAGCAGTTATTGGTATATTATCTATCTGTTAATCATATTTTCTTATTGTGTATGTGTGATATTCTAACTCTATTATGTATCTATTCAATCGTTATAGATAACAATTGAAAAATAGTTTTGCAACTGCGTAGCAGCGATCGCTGCTTACTTTTAAATTGCTTTCCTTTTATACAATCTGTGTTCGTCAAATTAATGTTAATTTCTCTCTTTATTTAAATGGATTAAGACATTATTGATTTTTTTGATTGAATAAACAATTACAAAAAATTAGTTATCTTTTTTTTATATATTAGTGAGGGTGTTTCATAGTGGATGATAATTGTTTATGGGACATTAAATCAGTTGCTTTTTGACCAAAACAGCATGCAGAATGGATAAATATAAAATAATACCATACCTTATTTATACTTTCTTACCAACAGCTACTATATTAATACGTTTTAGCTTATCACTTGTTCCATCAGGTACGTCGTGTTGAGATATCGTTCAGTGACCTTTTTCACGAAGGACATAGAAAGTGTCCACAGTACTGGATCTGTTAATCTAATTCAGCATGATTGTTTACTTTCTTACATATATATATTACATATATATGTGATACGATACATGAACATATATAGGCTGCCCATATATGTTACCACGCATGGTACGCTCCTTTGAGGGATGTGAATAAGGTGCATATGAATTTTACGAAACTGGTCTCGATCCGTCTCGTCCTCGATCGATTTAAGTCCGAGGTCTTCACCATTGAGCCAATTGCTCTTTTTTAATCATACTAAAGCTATTAATTGCGTGCATAGGAATATACAAAAATATGCTTTCTGTCCAAATTTCGACTTTTCTACTGCTATGGATATTCTTAATTGAAAAAAAAAGTCGTTCGCAATACCACTGTCTTTTTTAGGTTTGAGAAATTTCAGCATTTTTTTTTAAATGTGAAAACTGCTTCATTCAAATTTAGTCTGAAGGCGGTATTCTATTATGTTAAAAATAATTATGTTTCGTTTCTATTCGACACTTTATGGATGCACCACACACTTAAAATGATCTCAAAGTAGATGTATCATATCTAATGATTTTCACACACTCCCCGCGTCTAAAACTTTCCTACAATCGAACCTGCTAACCACTTTATCAACAAAGCACGCGTTAGCATTAAAACCATCCCACATTACGATTTACGAGCGTTTCGGGACGTTTTTAATTCAACGTTATGACGTCAAATAAATTCTAATGAAACCGGGTCCAGGGGCCTCTCGCTCCACACAATTTTGGTTCACGACATCGTTTGCGTAATCTGTGAAATTTAACGTGTCATTACCGTGATTCATCTTGAGTGAAACGTTATTATTTTACTTGGCTTCTCTGTTTGTTGTATGGTGTAACGGTTTGGGATTTAGCAAACCTATATCTCTGATGATTTTTTAGGAGCTATATATTGAGTGTATATATCTTATAAAAATACGATACTGGATCCCAATTATATATGCTGAAGAGTTTGTTTATCTATTTGAGCGCTTATCTCAGGAACTACGGGACTGAACCGCCATTTCACTTTCATAGCGCTTCATTTTCATAAATAAAGAAAAGCCAGCTTAAATTTTCATTCAACTTATACAATATTCTTTCAGTGGCTTGGACGTGACAGTGAAACATATAAATGGTATAGTATGGAATACGTGAAATGTGAATAAACGTAAATACTAGTGAACCGGACCCGCATCCTTTTCCTCACCCTTCCCTGTCTATTATTTATGCCCATCGTCAATTCATTGAACATTTGCAGAGCCTCTACCTCTGAATGTTCATGGACGATGCTGTTCCCTTACCACCAGGCGAACCACAAGTTCTGTTGCCCGATCTAACATAAAAGTAATGTTATCAAAAACGAAATAGCCACAAAACCTACGAAATATCGCAGTAATTACATTTAGAATTGTACAGAAGGGCGCAAAAGCCTAATAAGCTCATGGCTTGCTGAATAATGCTCGGGTTGGAGTTGAAACAATAACAAAAATAATAAATCCCCTCAAAGACGTCTGACAGCCACGAAACTACTCGCTGGAAAAACTGAGGAAAGTGGGGTGACCATGCATTTCGGTGAATTGAAGACGATCCATCAATCAATCAGAATTGTCGATTGATTGATTGTTTATACCCCACAATAGTTAGACAGATATGAATACAATAAAAAGTAAAATTACGTATATGATACCACACGCATGAAATTAACAGTTTTAATGATTAATAGACTAGTTGATTGATTGATGCATCGTTTATGACTTGGTTGGTCGGTTAAATATAATTTATATGGTATTTACGGTACATATAAGATTTATTAATCAGCTAATATATGCGAACGAAATTATAAGCATTATACATAGATCATATAGCATTTATATCGCCTTTATAAATGGCATATCATAATGGAAATTGTTTACAATATTATAATTTAATTTTAATTAATTTAATTAATTTAATTTGTTTTCATATACGATTGTGGTTTTACAAACAGTAAACTGTAGACAAACAAACAATTCGTCATTTATGGTTAATGACGAACGCAACAACTAATTAAAAAATATCGTAGCCTCAAATAGGCTTATTGGTTAAGTGTATGGATAACTTCTAATGATTACGATTTGTTTCCTTCAGTTAGAACTTAATTCCAAACTAAATAGCTACTGTAATATTGAGATTTAACGAACCTTTTTGTAGCAGGAAAAAAAATACTATTCGTAAATTTTCATTGAAATTGCTGAAATGAAAATAATTAAGAAATAACTTAATGCTAATACATCGATTTACTGTCAAGACATGTGTGCTTTTAGATTTATTCCTTCAATACACGGGCAGTATTATAACAATAATAGATTACTATAACACAATATTTACAAATGAAATATAATAATAATTTTAATATAATATTAGTCACCCTACTCCCGTCGCAAAACATACGGAATCCGACCTACGCAGAGCGAGAAAATTTCGTTAAACATGCGAAAATGGGAAATTTTCTTTCGGAAAGTCTTTGGCGAAGCGTGATCGCTGACAACTGTGCTTTGCCCCGGGCTGAGCAGCCTTGTGATCGGTGCTGAAATGTAATGTTTTTTTATAAGTTTGTGCCTGCATAGCTTGCGGGATTAGTAGGGTTGCTAAATGGAGTTTTTTTTTTGTTTTTAAAATTTATTTATTTGCCTTGCAGAAAATTTACGGAGTAAATACACATTTACACACAAACACAAACAAAACAAATGGCCCCTGGGTTCGCCCGCGTAGTCAAATGAAAAATTGAGAGATTTTCCTCATAATGCTGCCTGTTCCCGTGGGATTTCCGGAATAAAGTTTCAAGAAATTTCCTTATCTTTTGTCTCAATCTATCTCTGTACCAAATTTCATCTTAACTAGTCCAGTGGTTTTGGCGTAAAGAAGAGACAGAGAGACAGACAGAGTTACTTTCGCTTTAATTTCGATGCACCATTTATTTATTACATACATTTGTTAACGTTTTTTTGAAAGTTTGTTGATCCAAAATAAATACTATATATCAAAATTGTTACAAAAAAAAAAGATAGAAATAAGACCGTTTTAATAATGAATCTTATCCTTTTATATATTTTATACTGAATACAGACTGCTAATATTTGCATTGCCTAATATTTCACAATCTAATCTAGTTTAATATTAGAAAAGCAATATAAAACATTTTATACACCTAGGAAAATGGTAAATACAAGGTTTTCACTTAAAAAATTATATTAAGAAACCTTCGTATATTTTTATAAAACTTTATTTAATTTATATTAAGAGATTTTACTGTTGTATTGAAAGCAATTGAAAGATTTTTTTTCAATTCAGAATTCATATGATATAGTTTATTTTATTGTTAGATTTTAAAATTAAATAATACATCCACTATTTAATAAACAACACTTCATTATATTATATTCCATCCATGCGCACATAGCAAGTTTAAAATATAAATAACTAAAAGTCATAATCATAATAAAGATATTGGTCCTTCGAGCCGGATTTATTAAATACATCACTTTCAATCATTTCTTAATCATAAAAAGACACTTGGAACACGTCAGACTTTAAAATTACACGGGCCGCCGTGAAGTTCTGCAAGTTTAAAATTTAAGCTGTTTACACACGAGCGATTTTTATTCGACTTTTATATAAAGTTCACACAACTGTTCAGTTCACTTTCAAAGTTCAAGTGTCTTTTTGCATTTGTTGGATTTCTAGTATGTTCATTGTTTCTTTTTTCCAATCGTTTTGTGTAAACAGTTATCGATTTGCTTTTTCAAGTTTTTAGAAAGAGCGCGGGCAATTAATTGAACAGCTTTAAGAGATTTTATATTAATATTAATTTTGTTCAATTTATATTCATTCATTTGTGTAAATGTTCAATTAATTCAAAATTGATAAACATCATTATAGACATGATTTCATTTAACTACGATATTTGTTAAACTCTTTAATCATAGTCGCCCTTCAGTCGTTTTTTAGTCGCTATGTACATGACACTACGACTAAAAGACGCATTGTGGCGCTTCTATAACCCACCTAAATTTCACAGGCTAACTTAAGCTCCACTTTTAATAAAGTCATTTCAAAGTTAGGACGGATCGACTCAAGGCACAATTGTATCAATTTACGCTTCATAGCTTAAATTTATTTATTTTTCGTTGTTATTATTTTCCTAGAGCGTTTATTATTCAAAGAGTGAATTTTATAACAAATTCTTTGAATCTTCTATTAAAATGTTTGCTCCAAAAAATTTGATCATTATGAGTCCGGTTTATCATCGATATATAATTTAATAATGATTTTTATATCATTGTATAATATTTAATAGAAATTTATAAACATTTTTACATTGTTTAAACTTACTGTTTATTTGCTGTATTCGTTTGTTTTTAATCACAATTAATTTATATCTATCTTTGTTTCTTTCAAATATATAGACAGCTATATTTTTGTATACATACTGTAATATTGCGCCAGCAGTCCCAATGATATGAAATTGATAATTTTTTCAAGTCGGTGAAATATCTCTCGAATAAAGAAATATCAACGAATTATACCCACGTTACCGGAAATGTGTTGAATCTAGAATATCTATACAATGACGGATTTAATACATTTCCTATAACATATACAAAAGGTACAAGCCAATAGAACGTCTAGTTTTAATTAACTGAAGCACGTTTAAATTCCGCGTCCACGTAAAATGACGGTAGCTAGAAATAATCTGAATTGTTCGCGACGTTCACTTGTGAAAAAATTCAACCTGCGTCGCCGTTATTTTAGGCATTTTCAATTATGCACCGGGTTTTTTAGCTGCACGTTTTTTTATCCCTAGATAATGGAACTGTGGAATTCCTGTCTGAACAGACGATTAACGTATTGTGTGTTTTCGTAACTTATTTATTGCCGATTGTTAAGTTTCCTACTCCACTTTAACCAATAACATCGTTCAAAAATATAAAAACCTCTACTGCTGCAAAATCTTATAAGCTACATTCCTTAGAAATTTAACGTTTGTAGGTCAAAAGGCTTTTCGAGATTTCGCTTTGGCCCTTAGATTAATTGCCTAAAGATTCCTTATGCTGTATTTATTGAAAACTAAAGAACATATTAACAAAATGTATACCAACGGCGTCCCAAGAAGCAATAAATAAATATTTTCAATAGCTGGGACGAGCCGGCGGCTCGGAATCCAATCTCGGGCTGTAGGGCTTCCAAAGAGACATTCTAATATCCTTGGATACAGATCTCACATTTAAATACTAGGGTTGACCAGCGAAAGCATATATTTAATATACATTAACACGTATTTTTAAATGTACTTTTTAATATGCACCGTTATTTTGTATATCGCCTTTACAATTTATATTTTTTGTATATTTCCAAAAATTTAAAACTTAACCTAGCAATTTCTAAAAAGTAACAACGGATTCACACGGACACGTGCACTTACACATACACACACACACACACAATTTTATAAGAAAATTCAACGGATGGATACAAAATGAACCATTGAATATGTCTATGAAAATACCTAAAGTATGTATTTTCTGAACTTGTTTATCATATACTTAAAGCTCACGTGAAATACAGTTCATTTTAGGACACAAAACTCCTTTTTTTTACTATCCTAGTAATTATTTGTGCACAATCTATATGCTGAATCTTGCTTATTGTTCCTTATTTCCACAAAAGTATACAAGTTAGTATTATCCGATTATAAAGCTAAGCAGTTACAAAAAATGCCTCCTAACTCCCAGCCCTTTAAGAGAATGTCGAGGTGAGATGTAGCTATTGTTTCGAAACGTAAGCATTGAAGCAGCACTACTCTGTACCGTAGAGATATTTCACTTATTCTGATACGACACTGGGAATCGAACTAGTGACCTGTGCTGATAACAGTTAAGTTGTTTCTTTTTATCATCGTCAGCAAAAGAGCTGATGGGTCACGTGATGGTAAGAGCTACCACCGCCCCTGGACATTTGGAGAGGCGTATGGTAGAATAAACAGCTTCGACTCTACAAATTTACTGCGCGCTTTAAATTAGAAAGAGATAAGAAAGGATTGACGAGATGGAAAAAGGAAAGGAAAGGAAGGATAAGGAAAACGATATGGGCCTCCAGCTTCCCCACTCACAGAACGAAACTCCGCAGCAAACTACTATTTCACGCGGGTCTTTTGTGTAAGTGTATTACTTCCCTAGTGTGAGCTAGCCCAAAAGTCAGTTGTATTTAACTCAATAAAAATATTGTGATCACCACCGCCCATGAACATTTGCAGAGGCAGGGCCTGCAAATGAGATTTTAAGGGGTTTACCCCTTTAGGATAAGGAAAGGATAGATGATAAGAATAAATATATAGATTGAAAAGGGTGTGGAAAAGAATACGGAACTCTGGATGTTGATCGATTCTTCTTTACGATATAATAAGAATTTTAGGTCGGGACCGCGGCTCGACGGAGCATAGTGGAGTTTTGTAGGTAGTCCACTTTTACAATCTGAGTCCAACGTACCCCGGGGACGGGATCTTGCCCTTCTCTGGAGGTTTTGAAAGCAAAAACATTCTCCACTGTTGATAAATATAAATTTTAACTATATGTACCGAATAGTTTAGAACCAGGATGAAAATATTTCCGTCTACTCCATGAAATTATAGGGTAAGCATAATTGGGAAAAGTTGCCATTACTTAGCTATTTCACGTAAAGAGTCGCATGAAAAGCACGAAATTACATGTTAAAAGAAATAAACCGAACGGAATTACATTAAAATGAAGTTTAAATGCAAGCGCTGTCACAATTATGCGGCCACTTGAAGTTTTTAGCGTAGGCACAAGCGAATATTTAATGTTAACTTGGAAAAATCGTTAATTATTCAAAATGTAGAGGATTGCGGAGTGTATCATATTTTTGGGTTCAGTGGAAAGAATCCTACTAATATCATAAATGCGAAAGTTTGTAAGGATATGTGTGTGTTTGTTGCTCTTTCACGCAAAAACTGCTGAACTGATTGCAATGAAATTTGGTACGTAGTCAGCTGGACTGCTGAAATAACATATAGACCACTTTTTATCCCGATTTTCCTACGGGATACAGACTTACGCGGATGAAACCGCGGGGCGCAGCTAGTAAATTATAATATAATGTTGATATGATTTAAATTATCTTTTCTTAACAAAAAACAACCATATTCAAACTGTCAGAATTAGAACGAATTTAAATGGAACTGGAACAAAGGAGGCAACAGTTTTCAAATAAAAAGGAATGATCAAAATCGGTTCAACCAGTCAAAAGTTCTGAGTTAAGAAAGAAAAAATAAAAACACAGTGAGTTGATAATTCCTTTTTTTAAAAGATATGTTTTTTTTGAGTGGGGAAATCTTACATAATATATAGGATCTATGGGTTATGTGACAATAAAAAACGCGAACAAAGCCGCGGAGGGAAAGGTAGTTAAGCACGTATGTGTATAATATTTTTTTATGAAACAGCAAAACGATTTTTTATTAAATACACATTAAAACACGGAACTGCTTAAACATTAATGAATTTACGCAACTCAAAACCCGTGTTCATCTGCCATTTTTAATGATTAATTTATTTAACGTGTGTAAGTCTCATACTACATGTAATTGTAAAATAATAAACAGATAAACATGTACATCGAGTATTTATCCTACTAATATTATAAATGCGAAAGTTTGTAAGGATGTGTGTGCATTTGTTGCTCTTTCACGCAACTACTACTGAACCGATTGCAATGAAATTTGGTACGCAGACAGCTGCACAACTAGAATAACATATAGACACCTTTTTATTCCGATATTCCTACAGGATAGGGACTCACGCGGGTGAAATCGCGGGGCGCAGCGAGTAAGCTATATTTCTTACTTGCTTCAGACATAAACATATGTAACATTCCTAGCGCATGGTTTTAGGAGAATTTTTATTACTACCGACTAGCTGGAGACGGCAACTTTACTTGCCTAGTATTCCCAGTTAAATTAACGTATGTGCTAATTAGGAATCTCTGTATGACTGTACCAAGTTCATACATATACGATTCTTTATTTTGCGTCAGAGTTACCATGTAACCAACCTACTATTATTACCAATTTGACTAGTTGAATATCCCGGGTTGATCCGGGATGAAAGCGTGAAAAAAATTGCTTGTGTTACTTAGGAATTATATAGCTTTATTAGGAATTATTAGCTCACTATTTGGTTTTATTTTTATGTTTGTTACCCAAGAACGGCTTTGGTAAACATTTTTTTTGAAAAGGTCATTTTTTTTAATTTTCCAGTTTCGTCCAATAACATACATAAAAAAAACATATTACTATCAAAAGGCTCAATTGGATATTATAAACAGATTTTACGAGCCCGTGTCGTGTTAACAACCCCTCAATTTTTTAATTAACTTTTATTACACGTTTCTTTTCATTTATAAGGGCTGAAAGATTGGTAGCCATTTGATCCCCGAACGACAGTCGAATTTGTGAATCGACTGCGTAAGAGCCTGATTGACTTTTTATGGAAGGAGGGGGGGTTATGGGGTCCTGTTAATGTGTGCTTGTATAATTAATAAGGAAACCTGACTGGATGTTTTGTTTCGGGTTTATTACAAGCTTAATTAATTATGTTAACAAAAGTGAGTATTTATTCGGAGTAGCTATCTTCCAGAGCCTTCGATGGATCCCTCCGTTTTATAGCTTGTTGACACCAGATTTTAATACTTTTTATACTTTCTATACTTTCAAATTTCCAGTTAACATTTCAAAGGCAGTAAATTTTAGTTTTTAAATTTAAAAACACGTACATGTTAGGAAATAGGACAATAATGCTGTGTTTTGGCGCCAAGCAATATGTTCAAACGTCTTAATCTTACGTACTTGATATAATCAGAAACGCTGCATACTAAATCTGTTGGATCGTAAAATTTTTATTCAAGATATATATAGAAGCGTAGAAGTCGGGTTTTATGTCGCATTTGAGCTTTTTATGTATCGGATTTTCATAATTTATACAGCGCCAAATCAAGTTCATAAAAGAGTAAACTCGGTGCACAAATACTATGCTAATAAGTGGGGGGAAGGGGGGGGGCGGATGTAAGTGCAGTGTATGTATTCTTAGTTTCATTTGTTTTTGTATTTCAGTGTTTGAATACTCCCCTGTACATTGTTATTTATTAGATTTGAATTGGTATAATTTCGGACAAAATAAAGCTGTCCTGTTTATTTACATTGAAGGATTCTGGATGATGGATCATTTAATTTTTAAGTCGAGCAAGCTATAGGAATAGCTGGCCAGCTCGCTCCGGAGAAAACAGAATATCGACTAGTGATGATGAGACTAGATGAGTGGGAGCCGCATTCTTTACCTCACCCTGCGTCTATGTACCTCGGGCACCAGTCTCTCACAAATGTTAGTATTAAGCAATAAGTTTAACAATATATTGTACAGATACTCATTTGTGATGAGAGAATAAATGAATTACACAATTACGCAATGATTTGTGTATGTGCTCGACCATGGTAAATCCTTTCCCATTCCTTTCCTTCTTAAGAAGCAGACAACGTATTAACAAACGCCCTGCCTCTGCAAATGCTCATGGGTGATAAGTTTTGAAAGAATAGAAAAAATTTGATCACGGGGCGGGATTCGAACCTCCGTTCTTTGCCAAACCGTAGCCAACACCTAGCCTCTCGACCACCCGTGATCCCGCCACAGTAATCGAATTTCTTCTACTCTTTCGGTTTCATGTGCCTAAGGGGCACCCCACGCCATCTATTGAGATGATCAAATTTTTTCTATTCTTTCAAAATTTATCATTTATTTAAATGCTATAAAACTAAAAATTAAATGCTCATGGGTGTTTGTGGCTTACCATCAGGGGAACCACCAGATCAGATGCCGCTAACATAACGAAAAGTTCCTGAGATAAAACCATAGATTTGAAGCAAAATCATAAGATAATTCATTATATCGACAGACGTTTGAATAATAAATTAATAATTCAATTTACAGCGATTTAGAACACGGGCGAAGCCGCGGGCCTATCTTGACAAATGTGTATGAATGATTTATCAAATGATAACCAATATTACAATTGCAGGCGGTAACTGACAACGAAATGTTGGTTTACGCAACGTGACAGACAGACGGGGATGTATGTACATATAAGTCACTATATATAAAAATATGACTATTGGCATACATAATGAATAATTTTTAACAAAAAATGAAACCACCTTCAAACTGTCAGTACTATAAAAAATTCAAATAAGATCACATAGGAGTCACTGCTTTCAATTAAAGTAAGAATCGTATAAATTGGTTCATCCAGTAAAAAGTTATGAGGTAACAAGCACACAAAACCATAATCGAAATGATAATTTCCCCCTTTTTTAAGTCGGTTGTCGTCTCACAAGAATACATATGAGTTTTTTTGTATATAAAAATGAAACATCATGATATGTCGCTTATTAAAACATAGATAAAAAGGATCAGTATAAATAGAAAAATCTAATTTTGAGTCAGTTCTTGGTTTTGTCATTCAATAGCTCCGTGGATTTG
Organism: Zerene cesonia; assembly: GCF_012273895.1. Classification (NCBI taxonomy): domain Eukaryota; kingdom Metazoa; phylum Arthropoda; class Insecta; order Lepidoptera; family Pieridae; genus Zerene; species Zerene cesonia. The sequence goes on along the minus strand of NC_052115.1, from coordinate 679,628 downwards.
TAATTATTTTTGTGTTAGATAGCAAATTATTGTCATTTAGTCCCATTTAAGTAGAAAATAATTAATGTTGATATATACCTTCTGGTAGACTCCAGTACGGTTCATACCTGTACTAATATTATAAAGCTGAAGATTTTGTTTGTTTGAACACTAATCTCAAGAACTAATGGTCCGATTTGAAAAACTCTTTCAGTGTTAGATAGCCCATTTATTGAGGAAGGCTATAGGCTATATATATACCACAGGCGAAACCGGGACGGACCGCTAGTATAATATATATCCACATATATTACAAATGTGTACAATCACAAAGAAAATGTTATTCCTCGGGCCGCAGGCCGTACGGGGTTGTCTGACATTACTTACTTATTCATACCATACGAGGGATGTTCAAGCCCAATCACTCTTCTGAATGTTAAATTATTACGCTCCAATTGAATAAATACTTGTAAATTATTGTTTTTATGGTATTCACAGTATGCGTACATTTAAACAATAGATTTTCAAATTGCGATCAGCTCTTCGTAGTTCTTTATGTCATAGCGGGTAACTGAGCTGGTGGGTCACTTGATGGTAAGCGATCACCACCGCCCATGAACACCGCGAAATCGCATTCGCGAGGTAGTGCCTCTGCGAATGCTCTCCCGCTTTTAAGGGGAAAGGGATAAAGGAATAAAACCACTGGAAAGATATAATGAACTGGGAAGGGTGAGGAAAGGAAACGTTCCTCCGGCTCCCCCACTCGCCGTACGAAACACAGTAGCATGTTACTATTTAACGCCGGTTTTCTGTGGGGGTGTGGTACTTCCCCGGTGCGAGCTGACCACATTCGAAGTACTGCTCCTAACAGCTATATCAACGCCCAGAGTTGACGACAAGAAGGGTTCTGATAGCCTAAAACTGAGGGTTATATGACAAGTAAATTGGGCTTAATGTTATTCGAGAAATTAAAGTTTTAATCGGCGTAAATTGGATGTGAGAAAATACTTAAATAATTGACAATGATCCGAAAAAATTCGTAGTAGAAAAGTACAGTTTTATGCTGATATTGTAAATATTTAATTGAATATATGTAACCGTTTTGTTAAAAACTACTGGACCGATTCGTATAATGTTTTCACTGGCAAAAAGCTACATCATTCCTTATTTTGTTTAGCCCGGACAGAGCCAAGACAAGCGGCTAGTTTACCAAAAACTAATGTAAAAACGATTTCCATATATTTTTCAAAATAAATACATACTTGAAGCAGCTAATTTGTTTCGTATGTTGTATACTACAGATAGACAAGCAGTCATCAGATACATGATGATCATATAACTCTTCTCTACTAGCTGTGCCTCACGGTTTCTCCCGATGTCAAAGTCGCAAGCAAACGTAAGTATTCTGGTACATATGCATCTGGTACATCACTGCAAAGTATCATCAAAATCCGTTCAGTAGTTTCCCCGTGAAAGAGCCACAAACGTTCACGTTTATAATATTAGCACGACATCAAGATTTCGTGGGTTAAAAAAATTACCAAGCGGAATATTCCTTCAGTAAACATTACGGATCCTTCAATAAAATATTCATAAGGCCGTATGTTTGTTTATTTGTACAACAAGACTATTTATAGTGAAGGACCTCTTCTATATTTGGAGATATTTTATTCATATAATATAAGCTTTTTCGATACATTTAATCCTTAATAAATACAACATTTTGTGTTTATATTATGACGTTTATCTCATAAAGCACTCCTTAATGGCTTAACATTATTGGATGAATTTAATTTATGGTTGTTGCTTACCAAAGTTATAATACTATAAATAAAATATATACAATTATATTACGAAGATGTTTGTTGCTCTTACGCACAAATACTATTAAATTGATTTGTATAAAATTTAGTTTTTTATAAACTTATATTATATGTTTGGCTTCTTTTATATTTAGGTTTGTGTGTAATCGACACTTTTAGATTCAATTTTGACCCACTTTTAATGTATACATTTAATTCAAACGGTGGCAATACAATAATTTCATGAGTTTTTCTCATTATCCTTATAAAAATCGCCAGAAATTAATAATTTCCATACGTATAACGTGTATAAGAGAAAGTGAGACATTTTAGTTGATTTAGTCAATAAAGCGTGTTTTATTCTAACATATTATATTTGTTATATTATCTTGTTATTATTCGTAAATTCCACAATATTTCCTGGAACTTTTATAAATTTTTTTTTATCACAGAACACATAAAAAACCTTTTCGTAAATGTTTTAATAACAATTTAATAATTTTTTATCTCAATTTAATTTTAACTGCGTTTTCTAAAGCCAATCGAATCGTAGTAATAAGCAACATTCGCTAGTTCGAATCTAATTTTCTAAATAATCACGTGCTTGATAAGCGTGGGTTCAATGACCCGTTATCAGTGACCTTTCTATCCCGATGCTATTTTGACCTGCACGTGTTATTATTATTAACCAACTGCGTATACTTTCATCGTGATTAGAACTTTGGTTTCTGGTTCGATTCCTGATGAAAGTAGCAGACATTATTAAACCAACAAAAATACCCAATAAAATACACATACATATAATTGAAAATATGTATAATTGCTTTATGCATTTTAGGTTAACCTACTATCAAAAGGATGGTAAAGATAAATATACCTCTTTAACTGCAATATTTTCTAATCAGATTTAACTATTAAATTAATATATAAACATTTTAAAATTCAAGTTGAACTAGTATTGTAAAGTACATAAAAATCCCAAACCTGTAATACGTTTTTTGGATTATCCCATCCTATCCTACTAATATTATAAATGCGAAAGTTTGTGAGGATGGAAGTATGTGTATATGTATGTTAGTTACTCTGTCACGCAAAAACTACTGAGCCCATTGCAATGAAATTTAGTACGTAGAAAGCTGGACAACGGGAATAACACATAGGCAACTTTTTATCCCAATATTCCTATGTGATACAGACTTACGCAGTTGAAACCGCGGGGCACAGCTTACTATATGGTTAGTCGTTACTGAACTATTTAAACATATCTATAAATAGCGTATATCGCATATATATTCATATTATTTTTATATTCCAATAAGTTCAAATGATAACAGGTACATAGATAGCAGACCGTTGAACTCCAGTATTTTGTTTTGACTGGTTTACCATACTCTACGGTCATTTGTGATTATTTTTAACGATCTTCAGGTATTATAACAAGTAGTCTATTTATAATTTTTTTTATTGTAACTTCATAGTTGCTAGCGTCATGGTTGTCAACCTTGCTAACTATTTATTGTGTTTGTATATGAATTATAATTAAAACGTAATAGAAGATCACGCTAATATTATAAAAGTAAAGGTTCATTTTTTTGGATGTTTGTCCGTCAATCACGCTGTTACTACTTAAGGGATTTCGATGAAATTTGGTATACAGACAGGGTATGAGCTGACTTGGGTGATAGAATACTTTTTATCCTGATTAAATACTCCCCTGGGAGTCTAGTACTCAATAAAATTATTAAATTCTTTTGTGTCTGATAAAAATAATATAAATTAATTCATATAATACATATTAATAAAAAAGGTCACCCACGCAACTGGGGAAAAAAATCCAGATGTCTGGCGATGTGGTTCTGATACTGGTAACATAACCGAAACTAAAACATAAAATACAGTCCAGTTGATAACCTCCTTTTGGTAAAGTTAGTTATATATAACTTAAACTATATTATTGAAGAATGATTATGAAAATCCATATTTAAGATAGTAAACGTCAATTTTTTATAAAGACAGTTGAATTTAAATACAAAATAGCTCTAGCGATTGCGTTTATAAATCTTTGAAAATTCGAATGACATAGTTATTTAGAACCAAATAATTCAAGCCACTAAGTATTTTAGTCTGCTCAATGATGATTGGTAAAAGTTCTTTGCACTTTAGGCTAATGTCCTCCATCTACAAAACAATGTTATTGATAATAATATGATGACAGATAAAAAGATTATAATAAATGGCAGATAATCTCTGATAAGCGGTCAACGACCTTGGTAGAGAGTTGATAACAATATTACACAATTTTTTTGAGTTTCAAATTAGTGAAACTAATGTTAAAAATTAACCTGTATTAAGGGAAACAAAATATAAACTTTAGGCACTAAATTAAATAACTTTTTATATATAATATGATTAATTATATTTATAATAGCTGTATAATTAACTGTCAAGGTGGTAATTAGTAAATGGCATGAAAATGTATAATATATGATTTGTTATTGAAATTTTAAAGATATTTACAAGAGAATATTAGGTTTTTCAAATGCTGATCAGCCAAATAAGAATATTATGAATAAATGAAACTCGGGGATCCTTGATACGCTAAAACTACAAGTCTGCTTTTATTATCCAACTAGCTGCGCCCCGCGGTTTCACCCGCGCAAGTCCGTATCCCGTAGGAATATCGGAATAAATAGTAGTAGTAGGAATAAGTAGTAGTAGTATATGTTATTCCAGTTGTCCAGCTGTCTACGTACCAAATTTTATTGCAATCGGTGCAGCAGTTTTTGCGTAAAAGAGCAACAAACACACACACATCCTTACAAACTTTCGCATTTATAATATTAGTAGGATTAAGTAGGATTACTTCAATCGAGGAAGTTACCGTGACGTCTCAAATAAGAAAAAAATTCAGTGTGGAAAAAGACAGAACTAGGTCGTCTAGTGCTATTTCCTTCCCACATTGGTATGAACACTTCTGAACGTCATGGTAGACTCTCAGGCCCTAACTGGAAACTTCAAAAATAAAAACATCACGGCATCATTCGTTCTGCCAGGATAAAGGTGGTATGTGCTAATCCCTACGGATCAGATCCGATCTCCATAGCAAATTTTCTTTACATCCAATCAGCTGTTTTTGCGAAAGATTAACAAACATCCTAGAAACATTCACGTGTATAAATAATATAGGCAGGATTAGCAAAACCTAGCGTCAAGGCCCCCCAGATATGCTTGCAGCACTGGTTATATCTCAAGTATTGCTTAATCTGAACACACAGGGCTCGGCCATGAATCACTAACTATTAACCTAGATACACTACTAAGCTGAAATAATAAGTTATATAGGAAGTAACACGAATGAGTCAAAAAATCGCGTGCGCACGAGTGACTACAGTGAATAAGGACTTGAGTTTTAATGTACCGTTGGTTTTTCTAGAACTATCTAGTTGTTTTATATAAATTGATTTAATATTTCTGGCTAGTGATGTAATGATAATACTTTTTAGATTCTGAAGACAGCATAAACGTTGATTAAAAATTTTTATAAATTAATGTTTGTAATTTGTATTTGTTGTCCAACTTAGTTTCTAAAGAAGTTATTATATTTGTATAAATAGGGTAATGTAATGCCATAAGATTGAATTTCACATAGTTTTGCTTACATATTGGTTAAGTGTAATAATCAGAAATTTTTATAATTTACAAAAACCTTTTTTTAATTTATAAATATATATTAATTTATTTATATATTTTACTATCAGTCTTCCAGGCTTTACTCTTGGTAAAAATATATAGTACTCAGGGATTACATATTTATCCAACGGTGAAAGATTTGAAATCGGTATATAGCTCCTGAGATAAACGCGTTCTAGTAAACCAAATATATATTCTCAGAGGGATGGATATTAAAAACGTATTATAAAATTAATTGGAAGTCCATATACATAGTGATTAGCGTCTGTACGAATGTTCGTGCACGTATCAATGTTTTATTTAATTACAAACAAATGGGACGAGTAACCAGGTCATTGGTGCTTCATTAACATTCAGTTTTATCTTAAGATCGAGATCATATGTAATAATGTTATTCATCGTTTTTCTAATTATGCAATGTATATGTAAAAGTAAAGTGGATTGGGCCTTTGTGGGGTATGAATATAAAACACACACACACATGTTATGAATATGAAAGTTCGTTTGGTTGTTTCTCCGTTACTATTGAATCTATTTTGATGAAATTTTATATACAGACAGGGTATGAGCTGACTTTAGTGATGGGATACTTTTCCCGATTAAATGCTAACTTTGATTGGGCCTTTGTGGGGTATGAATATTTAGATTGGTTATGGTTAGATTTGTTCCCTATTTTTGTGGGAGAAACAATTTTTTATATTAGATATACATTAGAGTAAGAAATTTGAAATCAGCCATTTATCTATTCGTTTCTATAGTAAGCAACAGAGATTTCTATGCTACAGCGGGCTACCGAACTGGTGTTTCGCTTGATGGTATGCGATCGCTACTGTCCATGAACAGTTGCAGAGACAGTGCCTCAGGAGTTTAAAAGATAAGGAAAAGATTATGATGGGAAGGTAGGAATGATCTGGGACGGGTAAAGTAAGGGTTAAAGAAACGGCGTTGAATGTGGCGACGTAAGTAAGCTGTAAGTATAGTGACGTATCAAATTGTAATGAATTTATAGGTTTATCCAATTCGCCTAGTTGTGTCATATCATCAATAAAACTACCCACTTTACCGGTTATTTTTGGTTTTGCCAAAATTAGAAAAAACATAAGTCCTAATCATAACAATAGAGTGCAAATTGGATTTTTACACTTTTTTGATTGATTATTACTTAGTCGGTAATGATAATAATTATTAATCTAGATTAGATCATAATACTGTAATTAAAACTATTCATTTGTTACAATGATATCACATAATGAAAACTGACTCATTGAGGGGGAAGGCCTTAAGGCAATATTTATTCTAGTGCGGGAAAAGTGATGTCGATAGACGATCTATATATCTCTGTCTTCTTCCCGCACTGGAAGAAGTACTGCTTTAAGACGTCTCGGTATCCTCCCTGTAATAATCACTTAAACTTTCACTGTTGCAGACTTTTAAACTTTGTTGTTATTATAGTTTTTAAGTCTGCACGTTATTTATTATAATGTCTGCGTTTATGATTTTTTATGTGAACCTAGTATAATTAGTATTAAACAAAGTTTTAATTTAGGTTGCCTTATAGTACATATTAACGCTTTTTATGCCTTATGTCTGGATCAACCAGAGGTTGTGGGTTACGAAAGAAATAGATACACGTGCTTGTATGTGTGTGATGTTAACAAATAAATAAAAACAGAAATACTCACAATGATAACGACCAATAAAACTTCATAAACACGATAGCAATCATAAAAACACACACGTAATTTACGTGTGTGTGTATCCAAGTAAACAGTTGAAACAAAAATTATCTGAATGATGACAACTAAAAATTTTGCAAAACATATAACAAACATCCTTTTCTAGATAAATTATTTTTAATCAAATAAATTAACCGCCATCAAATTGTAAGGACTAGAACAAATTTAGATGGGATCACATGGGCGGTCGCAGCTTTCAAATAAAAGACGAATCATCAAAACCGGTAAATTTAGTAAACATTTGAAGAAACCACACCCAAAAAATACAGTAGAAACCTCCTTTTTTTAAATCAGTTGAAAAAGGACAAACGACCTCTTTGACGGGGAAGTACCTTCCAAATTCTAAAATTGTGGCCCTATTTTAGATTTTGAGGTTGATAAAAACAGTTTTCTATACAATACAAAAAGAATCGCGCCAATCGGTTAAAAAACCACGTAGTTATCGAATTCCGAAACCAAAAAAAAAACAAAATCTATTAAAAAAAAAGAAAAACACATCATGATGATACATCACAGAGTGACCTTCAGAAAAAGAAAACCTGACTGACAGTCACATATCTAGTGTCATGTCCTAGACAATTTGAGGTCGTTTGGAAAATATAACGACCAGTGTGACGTCAGAACGAGCTGGCCAATCAGCTGCGAGCCGCCGGTCAATGACCTTGGCTAGGCTGACGTCACAGATTAAATTTATCTTTTTCATTATCGGTGTGCAATCGGAGAAATTTTACTTTTTAGATTATGTGGGAAACTGACGAGTCATAATTGTTAGTCATTTACATACAAGACAATTATATTAAATAACATTATTTAATATTTGGTCTCCAAAGCTTCAATTAAGGATCTTAAAAACCTGCAAATTGTGGGAATTTGAAGAAATTTTAATGAGAGCACTTGCACTAAGTACCAGCTTTCAAATGGTAAACAATCATCGACATCGGTTTACCCGATCCAAACTTAACGGGTAACAAACACAAAAAATATAATCGAAATGAGAACCTCGGTAAATCACGATATAATTGCAAACATATTATAATAAACTGCTCTTAATAAAAATACTTTATACAAAACCTTCAAAGTTAAAATTTTAATAGGATTTTCAGTATCAGGACCAGACTATAAAAAAAAAACTAATAAGTAACACGAATGTTTCTATATCATCTCATTACAATATATATCACACTATCACACTTATATTATAAATATAAAAAGTGTGTTTGTTTGGATACATCCGTTCGTGATACATAGCCTTCCTCAATAAATGGGCTATGTCACACTGAAAGAATTTTTCAAATCGGACCAGTAGTTCCTCAGATTAGTGCGTTCAAACAAATAAACAAACAAACCTTTCAGCTTTACAATACTAGTTTACATATATTTTTAACAATTCGAGAGTTTTTACAATATTTCGTGACAAATAAATATGTATTTTAATGAATTGAGGATTAAATTGCGTCAAAATGTAATCTCTGATTTCCTTCATGACAAGTTGCAATGTTAAGAGCTGTTGAAATGAAGTATTCATTGATGATAAAATGATCGCTTCGACTGCATTTATCGTTCCGCATAGATCTTGTAAGTAGCCCTGGCGGTAGTTTTAAGTACTACCCTACGGCGCAGTGGTTGATCCCTCTAACCTCTGCGCCGGGTTCGATATGGCATGTGAATGAATACGTTGTGTGTAATTTTCAAATTTAATGAATGTTATGAAATTTGTACTAATTGTAATTGAAAGACAGTTTTCCGTTTTAATTTTGATTTTTAAAATTCGTCGAAATTATCCTATCTTTCTATCCTTTCAAAATTTCTCATCTTAGAAGATGCTACGAAACCTAAAATTTTAACAATGCGTATTATTATTATACTCTGTTATCTCTTTCCCATACTAAGAATCGAATTTATCTCAATATATCATTTACCACTGAGCCAATCCCCTCATCCTCTTTTGTAGAAACGTTTTTAGATTGTCATTTATTAACATCACGGTAAAAATTAGTGAAACATTCTATCAATCTCACTTAAACAGCATTACATCTTCACATATCCTATTCTGCTGAACTTATAGTGAAAATTTGTAAAGATAAATAGACGGTGTTTGTTTCTCTTTTACCAGAACAGCTGGTAGAAACGATATGAAATTAAAATCAGATATCCTACTAATATTATAAATGCGAAAGTTTGTAAGGATGTGTGTGTTTGTTGCTCTTTCACGCAAAAACTACTGAACCGATTGCAATGAAATTTGGTACGTATATAGCTGGACAACTGGAATAACATATAGGCAACTTTTTATACCGCGGGGCGTAGCTAGTAGATTATAGTTTATCACTTACACTACCTTTAAAAAGAGAAAATATATAATTAAACTTTAATACATATATTGTATTGATCTCATAGTCAAACGAAAAACTGTCACGAGTGTTATGGCTCACTAATACTAAATAACATACTAATAATGAAAATTACATTAAAACACGCGCGCGAACCAAAGGGTATGGAAAAAAAATTACTTTCCCAGATCTCACGAATATTATTATAACATTAACAATATAATAAAGTAACAAAAACCAGCAATTCTTCCCGGATTCGTTTTAATTGATCTATGAAAAAAGACACTCAGGAATAATTTCTACTCTTGCGAGCACATTCATCCTACTTTTGAAAACATTTTCAAAGTCAATGCATTATTGTTTTGTTCAAACAAAATAAATTGCTATATTAGAGTATATAACATCCATTTAATTTTAAATAAAACAACGCCATATCGCCGACAGATTGTCTGGCACGGTCGATTAGCTGAAGTGCCCGTGATAGCGATAGCAGTTAACGTGTCGAGTTTAAGCATTTTTAATATCTATATTTTATTATTTTTCTATTTATACATCATGTGCTTTGTATTTTAAGTCTGTTTGCTCTTTTCATTCCTGGCAAAATTAATATATTGATAAATTATAATTTGTGTCACATTTTAGTTATATTCTACTAAAATTATAAATGGGAAGGTTTGCGAGTATGCGTTGTATGTTTGTTACTATTTCACGCAAAAATTACTGAACTGATTGCTATGGATTTTGGTACGTAGATAGCTGGACAGCTGGAATAGCATATAGGCAACTTTTTATAAGGATATTCCTACGGGATACGGACTTACGCATGTGAAATCGCGTGGCGATAAACTGATATACCTTAATGATTTTAAAATGCTGCCTAGAGCAAAGTGGTTGGTGGTAATGTAACACTCCTGTACCGCAAGAGAATTCCGTTTCCGCTATCGGTCCAGCGCATGATCTCTCTCCGGTCGTGTCGGTCCTCCGTCCTATCAGACTCAGATCCAGATCATAGACTGTTCGCGTGAAAGAGTTACAAGCATACATACATCCATGCATCCATCCATACTTACAAACTTTCGCGTTTATATTAGGAATTTTAGGTATATATCCTGCGTTCTTAACAATATCATTGAACTACATAAATAATTGAATAGAGAATCCATTTTCGCATACGTTTCTACGTCTGTTTATATGTATGTCGCGCTCAATTGGCTATTGGCTTGGTCTCTGTTGATATATGCCGCTTCTTCAAATTCAGTTGAAGTCCAAGATAAGGCCAGCTCTAATAATAAGCACGCAGATAGTAATAACACGGTTATTTATCTAGTTTAAATATCGTTGCTACGTGTTCCTCTCAAAACAGACCTAGATATAGCTTGTAATCTAATATAATGTCGTCTTTGGTGCAGTGGTTATTGACGAAGACTAGAAGTTTAGGGTTCGACACCTATCTATATGTATCACCATATTTTCAGTCATCTAGCTCCTACCCCTTGTCATATTGTGGTTTTCTTATACTTAGTCATAGTGGGTAGCTGAGTTGGTGGTTCACCTGGTGGTAAGCGGTGACAACCACATCATCAGAAGTAGGGCAGCTGCGAATGCCACCCGCTTTTTAAGGGAAAAGGATACTGAAAAGATTAAAGAAGAGAGTAAAGAAACATCCGATGGAGGGTGAAGAAAAGGATACAGGTTTCAGGCTCCCCCCTCAACCAAACGAAACACAGTAGAATGCTACTATTTCACGCTGGTTTTCTGTGGGGTCTGGTACTTCCTGTTGCGACTGGCCCAAGCGTGCTCGAGGCCCATAACCTCATCGAGAAAATCGGTTTTTCCGCGGGCGAACCCACGGGCAATAGCAAGTATTGCACTCATGTCTTATCTTAAAACCTATTCAGTAGTGTTTTAGTATTCACGTAATAAACATCTATCCATACTTACAAACTTTCGCGTGTATAATATTAGCAGGATATCACTACATAGTATAGAACAAAGACGCTTTCTGTCCCTATGTCCCTATGTATGCTATTTAAAACTACGCAACGCATTTTGATGGGATTTTTCTCACAGATAGAGTGATTCAAGAGGAAGGTTTATATGTATAACATTTATTAAACTACTCCAAATTTAACGCGTGCAAAGCCGCGGGCAAAAGCTAGTTTAGCGATAAAACGTCAATCAATGCGCTATTCTTACACAGTGGTTTCTATCTGGCAAATATGGGGGAAATATTAAAGAATGGCTAAACTAATCTTGATGTTTCATAAACATAGATTTCGTTACCATGCTAACAAAGTATAGGTCCAAGTAAATAGTATTATGAAGTAATTCACGTTTCTTAACTCATGTTTTATACACGCTGCGTATTCTAAAAATCTTAAATTTAATATATATGCACATAAAATTTCATGAAAATCGGTCCAGCCGTTTAGGAGAAATATGGCAACGAACATCGTGACACGAGAATTTTATAACAATAAGTGCCTATACCTAGACTCTAGTGTTATTAAAAAATTTAAATGACGTCCATACGTCCATTTCACTTCAATATAATTTACGTAATTTTTCGTTATTAAATTAAAACCGTTCTGAATTCCGGGCAAAATTTGATGGCGTCATCAAAAATGAGTAATGCGCCGACTAATATACGGAAAGGGCATATAAAATTAAGGCGATAAATTTGAATAATAATCAGTAAGGGACGGTACTCGAATCTTATTTGCGAGTTTGCTTAATTAAACGGCCTTTAGGTCACTGATGCCAGGGCCGGATTTGTAAGAAGAAAGAAAGAAAGAAAAAATACATTTTTTAACAAAATAGTGTGACTCAAATATTGAAAAAAAACACAGAAAAGTTGACGCTGTCATATATATGTAAGGGAAGAACTAATTAATATTTTCATTCAAAAAATGCTTCTAAGAAATGCGAAAAATATGGTATAAATAAACGGTTATGTAGAAAAATACTCTATATATTTAAATAAAACTGTCTAGAAATATAGATATAAGATATAGAATATCGAATATAGAAATATAGAATATACATATGTCTTTAATACATAGGATACGTTATCTGTTCGGTTATACGCCAGAAATTCTATGAATTTAGCCTAGTTATGTAACAATGTATTATTGAATCCAGCCCTGTAACTAATGGGTCTCACAGACCCTAACAGAAAACTATGAAGGGTGAATTTAACAATAATAGAGAAAGTTGAAACAGATAAACTCCAATGTAAATTACGAAATCAATGTCCCAACTTGTGTTTGTTAATTGAATTTGCAGAATGTTTCTGCTAATGGCATGGAATATATAGATTTTATATATATATTGATATCTATACTTAGTCTGGCCATAAATACTGTTACACTTAATTATAAAAAAATATTACATTTGAATTTCGAATCTG
>NC_052115.1:637105-665682 GCF_012273895.1 Zerene cesonia | reverse complement strand
AAAGTAATAAATGTTATTTGCAGTTAACAATTTTCTTTTTTCTTTATTACAATATTTATGGCAAGACTAGGTACTGTAATAATATAAAGCTGAAGAGTTTGTTTGTTTGAACGCACTAATCTAAGGAACTGCTGCACCGATTTGAAAGATTCTTTCAGTGTTAGATAGCCCATTTATTGATGCAGGCTGTAGGCTATATATGTACTACGGGCGAAGCCGGGGCGGACCGCTAGTATAAAATATTTGAATAGAATAATTTATTATAGGTGATTTTATTTCGTCATTACCAATTTAGAAATACAAATCTATAAATGTACGCTCTTTCTTCCAATAGTTAGGTTTATATTTAAGAATGTAACATGAACGTACTTATTTCTCATTATAACTCAAACTCAAACTTCAACTCAGACATTTCAAAACATAACGCATCCTATACACTATTTAACATTAAAAACCACACACAAATTTCAAAATCCATTAGGTATCCGAAATCGAAGCCAGATCCATGCGCATTCCAACACTAACCACTCAACCGTTGGTCCCTCATATAAATTAGCATAGTAATGCGATCCTCATTAACTTACGGATCCCATTTCCTTGATTACATGTAACTAAAGAAATTACACGGCGACATTTCGCACTTGACAATTATCTGTTATTAAACACTTTATGTATTCGGCCTCGGCGCGGTTTATTCCTGCTTCCTTGAGGCCTTCTGTTGAGTGTCTTCGCGGAGGTTGTTTGGCGAGGGCAAGCGTAGGTGGCCGCGGTCAAATGTCGGATGGGTGGCCGTGACGTCACGGGAGGTTTATTTCGTCTAGTCGTTTATGTAGCGTTTTATTTGGGATATGAATTGTAGTACCCGTTTAATTTTAAGTTTAATATCAATATAGCTTAATCGTTGACATTCAAATATCCCGAGTTTGATTCCCGATATAAATAAGTAGAAAACATTTACACACTATTTATTTCTAAGCATACCCAAGTAGAGCATTCTGCTTATATGTCCAATATAAGTCACGACCATTGAAATTCATTCACTTATCATTATCTTACACTAGCTTTCCACCCGCGGCTTCGCTCACGTATTAAGCAGTATAGTTGTTCCTGCATTCATTTCCTCAAAGGCCTGCAACACATTCGCGATGCCCGCATCGCGAGCGCTTACAGGCGTCGGGCGTCACCTTCCATCAAGCGATACAAAGAAAAATGCAGATTTATCGAATGTAAAATTGGTCGATCGTAAGCCGTTAGAACCTGAAGGTCGAAGTTTGACCACTAGGCGGTATTAATGTCTATGGTTTACAGTCATTACATTGTAGTTTATATTCGTTATGTTATAAATAACAATCATGCAATGAAGTTTATTGTGGTAGTAAAACTGGCTTTATTTAAATGTCTTTAAGACAATATGATACTGGTCCATGATGCCATCTGCCATCAAATACAATGTTTTATTTATACCTTTATTAGTTACTGCCCGAGTGTACACCCGCGAACTCTGTTTCAGAAGTGTTGGATGTTTCGCTTATGTGTGAGTAAAAGTTACAAGTTTTGTATGAAAATATGAGTCAAGTGTTGAATGGGCTATCCGTTAGTATATTAGCAAGTTGTAACTTAATAGGTTCTGAAGGATAGAGTTACAGACTAAATATTAAATATTCCTAAATTGGGGTTTTCATTTACAAATACTAAGTGGTTGATATAAAAATATGAGCCTAGTGAAAATTTGTCTACGGCCTGGCTATTATATCTTCATTTTCTATGAGTTTTTATCATGTAAATAATAAAAACTCGGGAGGTTTAATTAATTTTTGATTTTGCATCCATCCAGATACGTTCGCACGCGCACTCCTAGTAATTCATGATTTTGTCAATAGGTGGCGCACATCTAAACAAATACTTAGTTAAAATGAACTATTAATTATCAAAAAATAAGGTTCCATAGTAGGTTTGTAATAATTTCAGATATGGCATATTAACAATAACTAAAATATTTAATAGCAATTTTCTGAAGGAGCCAATTCTATCCTGGGAGTTGAATTCAGGATCTTTTGATTCTCTTAAATGTTAAGAGAATACAATGATGGCAGGATCACGGGTGGCCGAGAGGCTAGGCGTTGCTACGGTTAGGCAAGATACGCAGGTTCGAATCCTGCCTCGTGATCGAATTTTTTCTATTCTTTCAAAATTTCTCAGAATACAATGAGTTATTAAATTGATTGATTGATATATAGTGACTGAAGTACACCAGACTTCGGTCACTACTTACTAGAGGCTAAAGGCTTATCAATGAATATAGTGTAGTAATAGACCAGATACCGTGTTTTTGTGTTCATAAGTTTATTTGTGTGATTGAATAGTAATTTTTGTATATATAGTCAATATTGTGCTAGAACTTCCTATCAAGCACTTGATGACCAGAATTTCATCGCTGCATATTTTATTCGAAATTGTCTAAAAATTTAACTTAATGGATTCTTAAATTCGTTTTCAGTTTTATAGCAAATAAATGAGAAATTTTTGAAAGAATAGAAAAAATTTGATCACGAGGCGGGATTCGAACCCGCGGTTTTGCCAAACCGTAGCAATGCCTAATGATGAGATAATGTTTGAAATCGATGCAGTAGTTTATGTGAAAACATTACCAAACATACTTACAGTAAAATCTTTTCTCTTTGCAATACGAGCATACAAACAAAAGGGCGGGAAAATAAAATGCCGGTTTTAAAAACTGGATGATTTATTTTTACCATATAATAATATATATTCATTATTGAAACAAAGTACGATACAAAATGTACACGATCGCCTTACAATAACTACAGTAATGTTCCTTCATACTTAACATTTTAAAAAACTACGTACATTATATGCAATTATAGTATCTTAGAATTACAAGATAATAATTTATACACCGAAAAGAAATCTCACGATTCCTCACAACTTATCCTTACAAGAAACTGTCTGATTGTTCAATGGAGCCCACTCGGGCGATTTGAATCGGTTCAAAGCATCAATCATCACATTATATACATTTTAGAACCAACGCGATAGAACAGATACGTTATTTGGTCTGCCGAAAGCCACAGTGCTAATTAATATAGAGATCCATCGGTAACAGTGTCTAACAGCATCGATTATTTTTGGTATCAATTGAAAAACAATCTAATAAAAATCAGGTATCAATCATGGAAAGGCCACCGTAATAAGTTGATTTCCGAAGCGACTGCTACAGAACATCTAAATGAACACAAATATCTGCCCGAAATACTTCTAGACTAGAAAACTTCTCACGAGGGCGAGTCTAGCGTGGCCTCACACTACAACCTATGTACAATACAGAACTACAGAAGTGACCGTCAAATCAAAACTTCAGTCCAATGATTAAAGCCATGCTTTTTAGCTTCGAAAATAGAAATTCGTTTGGCATTATGCACTTTACAATAAGCACACACTATTCCAAAAGGTATACGTATGCGGCTAACAAACTACCTTAAAATTACGTGATAAAGTTTAATGGACCATTTTTTTTTATAAAATTTTCGTTTAAATTATAGTTTATTTACAGTGGAAATAAATGGAATATGTCTAAAATTAAGCTTTGTTGCCGTGGTGTACTAAAATCATACGGGCACGCTGTAACGCTAGGCTTGTGTATGAGCTTAGTGCAATTGGCAAAAAATTTTACACATATCAAGGGGACAGCTGAAAGATTACATCAGATAATATAGAACGAAACACTATCACGCTTACAATGTTTATTATAACTTTATTAATATTTATTACGCCTACATTAATTCCTTGACTGCATTGTGCGAATTTTGTTTTTATATAATATCGTTATCATTTATAATACCAATATTTAATGACACAGCTACGTTAACAAGATCCTTAATACGGTAATATGCAAACACTACAGTTTTGTCGTCTTATTTATTAATATTAATTGGTTAATATCGTTTATGAATTATAGTTATAGACACCAATTATAATTAAGTAAGTGCTAGCAGAATTTCGTTGTGTCTCAAAGTGAAAAAGATTGTTAACCTTATAGAAGACGCTTATTCATAAAACCAACATTACATACATATAATACAAGTAATATAATTGTTCAAATTTCACAAACAACATAACGAGAATAATTTCAACTTTTTCTTTCAGTTCTGTGAATAAATCACTAACATTTTTAAAACGAATTTAAAAGACCTATTAATATACATTATACATAGCACAAGCTTATATTTTTACAATGATCTTATTTGATTCAACAGGTTTGTTCAGCGAATGGTTAAGGAAAATAAACTTTCGTTCATTTATTTAAATTTCAGATAAAAAATGTTTTCAGGCAAAGTAAAAAAAGTTTTTGATTCGTTTTTGATTCACGATAAACCAATGTAAATGAGAGTCATAGAAGTGAAAGAAGTTCTAAGAAAGATAAAATGAGACATAGAGATAGCTTTTGAAGTCCACAACAATTCTTTCATAAAGATACTTTATTAAATACGAAACTACAACAAGTACTACGTCCTCTATGATATTTTATTTCTTTGAGACGCATATATTTATAATCTAATATTTCTCACAGTATCGCTTTATTTTGACTTTCTTCAATATAAACAATTTTAATACTTATTTACATTTATTACATTTACATATTGGAAAAGACAAAGGCTACTAAGATAAGAAGCCTATATTCAAGCAAAGAAAACACACTTGGGACAACTTACACCGACGACGGCGTATAACGTTCAAGACAATTTACAATCTAAATTTTTAAACGAAACATCGACCCTGATAAGTCCAAATATTGAACCTCAACATGCGCTACGTACATTAAATTCGATGTTGTTTTTAAAATACTCAGGGGTTAATTAACCTCCTCTCGAATGAAAATTACAATCACGCTGCAAGAAGTCGAAAGTGATTCACTCCATGTGCTGTAATTGAAACTAGAGAGAAGATTTTACACTAATTTGAGCGTTCACGTCACTATAAGTTTATTGCTTTGAGTCGTTGAATTCAAATATGCAGTGAAAGCAAAATTTAGCATGTAAGAAGCCATAAAAATAAACGACAGTGGTAAAGCTGAGGTGTGTTCGACACGTTTCCCGCACGAAAACTCTCATAAGTCTGTTCCGAACTTATACAGAAGTAAAATTTTATTGTCAAAGTTTCAAAATACTCGTGAAATGAAGCGTACAAAATGTGAATGTGAATATATTGAAATAGTGCGCAGTACATTTGGAAAAACTGATCAGACGTAAAATGTGTAACATAAAATAGATGAGACTGTATACATTGATAGAATTTGTCATCGTAACGTAGAGAAGCAAACAATACAAAATGCAAATCTGGCAATTGAAAATCTAAGTGTTCATAATTTCACACCGATATAACAGCATCTACATCTACTCGCTTATAAAGATAAATTTGAGCATCACTAAAATATACATTTGAAATCGAAATTTTTCTTAGGCACGAATTTATTTTTTTTATCTTTTATAAAGTATCGATTGTATATATAATATATCATATTGCCCTACGACACACAGTAGATAGTGTAAATTACAGATTTGCAATACAAATAATGTATAGATAACACGTTTTATGCATCTTTAAAAATAATTGGATTTCGTAGACACACACTAAGTACACGAAGTTTTTACAATATGTTTATAAGAATATAATAGTATAAGTAAAGCATTTTGTTTTTTATTCATAGAGCACAACGGATCCCTTACTTCTATATGAGGGACACAGATTATCTAACAATATTGATTTCGTCATCTGAAGTAGACACCGAGTTTACAAATATCTTAAAACGAGAGAGGCTAGTTTGTAAATAGTACGCAAATAACTGACATGATTTTCAATGAATTGACAGTTTATGAAAATACAAATAGTTTTGTGGAACGCTTAGCTGTGGTAATCGAGACGGGCTCGGTTGGCTGATAATGTAGTTATGTTGGTAGTTATGCACCCGATTGCCACAGAGAAGCAAAATATCAAAAATATGTCTTGTTTTACCATTAAGAGTTATGCCCAGTTCTAAAAATTAAACAAGTTCGAGAAGCTAGCGCTGCTAAAACTAATCTATGCGATATCAGTCTCCGCTATATATCCTTATAATTTAGAAATTCCATAAAGTAAATCACAGAGTATAAACAGCAAAATATTTGAGTGAAACCGAACTATAGTTTTGTTCATTTGACCGTAACCGTTCCGCGATACACTACGTCCCCTTCATTGATATGTATCTTTCTATAGACTTTGTGAAGCGTGAAGACGTTAAGAAATCAAGGAGATAGTTGAAGTCCCTTATCGATCCTGAGGTGCCGTCATAACTTTACATTATACCTTACCATCGTACGTAGAAACCTTATCTTAAGCAACCTAACGTATATATAGCAAGACATACAGACTCGAACCTACACATCCCAAGCCATGTGTCCAATGAAAGGGTTTGGAAAGAGTCACGCGCGCAACGGTAAAAAAGTTAACCGACAAAAGTTGTACGCGCGTGGTTCTTCACAAAATGCGAACACGGCAAGGGCACATTCCCAAAAATAGCTGACTCGAAATCCCGCACTCCGACATTCTTACTAATGACATACCGATCAGCTTCCGCCAGTAAATCATAATCGAACTATCATCTATCTATGTGCATCAAAATATAAGTGAACTTACGTACGAACGTAAGAGAAATATGACTATAACCTAGTTTTAATTTTCTATTACGAATTATACATGTTTAGTTAACTAAAAATTGTCTACGGGGTAAAAGTTATAAAATAAAGTAAGGGAGCGAGGGTTGCAAACTTACTATAAAGAAGCCAACTCGAGTAATGTACACTTATAGAATATACGGACGCGACAACGCGGTGCGAGCGTGCGGCGTTCGACCTGCAAGGTCCGCGGCTTGCTAACCAGGCGACGGAGAGTAAGACGGATTATTTACTGAGATGCGTCTGAGACGTGCCGTTTTGAAATCACCCCGGATAAATTTGATAAAATCAATAAAAGCAACGGTTTAAAAGAACCAACTCACAGCCTATATTAACCAGATCCGACCTCGCGTTTCCAGGACGCCGGCTTAACTTTCTAAACTAAACGATAAACCGAGAGAACCAAGGTGAATCGGCCACGTGGCCGATCGGCGAACTAAACACACTCGAAACCTTATTAAATAACTTTGTACATTGAATCCAAATGTCGACACGTCAATTGGATGTAGGCACTCTCTAGGCGGGGCGGCGAGCGGTCGCCGCGTCGTCGGCCCCCGTGTGGCGGCTCGAAAATGAGATCAGTGGTACCGGCCAGCGGCCGAGGCGACCCAACACCGCTCTAAGACGACGTGAGGTACGACGAGAACGCAGTCTCGTCCCAGGCGCTCGTCACGCCGATCTCACTCAGCATGTCGGACACGTCCGGTGTGCAGGAGAACTCGAAGTGTGAACCCGAGGATGATGAGGCGGTCTCAAAGGACTCCATGTCTGTGAGGACGTCCAGGTCGACTTCGCAGTCCGCAGGGAGGCGGAGTAGATCCGTGATGGAGTACAGATCCGTTAAGTCAGTCTGCTCGCGACGGGAGTTGTCATCGTACAAGCAAGCTGATTCAGGAGAATCCGGCGAGCCAGCGGGAGACGCGGGCAGAGCTGGTGGTGCTGGCGTCTCTATGGGCATCATCGGGACGCTGGGAGGTGTGGGTCGCGATCGTCGTCTGGCAACACCTCTGTTGTTGTTCGTATCAGCGCGTTGTTTGCGCTTCTGTTTGGAGACGCCGCCGTTCCTCTGCGCTGGTTTCGCAGTTTTCTTGCGAGGCCTGTACTTGTAGTCAGGGTACTCTCGCATATGGAGCTGCCTGAGTCTCTCCGCCTCGTCGATAAAGGGCTGTCTCTCTTCGTCGTTCAAAGTTTTCCAAACGCGGCCGAGGTTTTTGGATATTTCCGCGTTGTGCATGTCTGGCGTTTGCTCGCATATTTTTCTGCGCTCAATCTGCGACCAGACCATGAACGCGTTCATCGGCCTCTTGATGTGGTTCGGATTGTTCTTTTTCGTCTGCGAACAAAGAAAAGAGCTATTAATAAAGTAAAAGGTTCCCTAAATACACGTAAATTAATGCTCGAAGTAGAATCTATTAAGTAGATTTATGGCTGGAACAGAAAATCGGTGTTATCAGTTAAAATGTAGAGAACGTGATTATTATTTCAGACATGTCCGATCTGGCGAGCACTGGCAAAGAGCTGGCTACCGAATTAGTATGCATGACGTGGTACCATTAAGTTTGCGTCCTTACTATTAATGATATTGTTATCATAGGAATTATTACTATTATTACAAACAAGTCTAAACGTAATAAATTGTAATGATCCGTTGGAAAATTTTATACAGCACACCAATCGAATGTGTAATTGGATAATTCGATTTCACGAATGGTTCATGTTACGCGTGACCCAATTTTATTTCTATTTCAAATTATCTGGTGCGTAAATGTATGTAATGTGGAGTGCACTTATTCGCTTCCGCGTCTCAAACGAATGTTATAAAACATTGAATCGAATCGCCTAACGAGGATATTAAAGGACGCAGGAAGTCATTATCAAATCGTATAGGAAGCGTTGAGGACGCTCCGATATGAGGGATTATTGTTTATCATATTTTTCTTACGTCAGAATGCGAAATTTCAAGCATATTTCGTGGTATAGAAAGTTTACGATATCATCTTCGTGGAGGAACAAAAACAACACCGCACTTTAAGAACATAAGCGAATATCTGTTTTATTATTCAAATCTTACTTTCGCTAAACTCGGCCTAGTCCCAATGGAAACGACGAGGGGAAAAAATCTCACTCGACTTTATATTTTTTGCTCGTCTTATTTATATTCAAGACAAAAAAAGGGTTTGTCAGATGGCGACTAAATCAAGTTTGGTACGCCCACTGCGACTTTCAAGGTGAACTAAACAGTTTTTTGGAACCACTATAACCTATATGCTCGGTTTTGTAGGATCACGATTTCTGTATTTGGTCAGGTGAACCGTCCACAGGTAACAACCCTGTTTTTGTGAGTTTTAATTAAAAATTAATTAATCATTCGCCAATGAAAATGTAAAATTCTCAATTAAATGTTTGAATAGAAATATTTAATTCAACGTTCTATATTCGAGCTGAAAGAAACGCTTTCAAAGAAAATAACTATGATAAAATAAAAACAATTTTCATTCAAAGCAGAAAGTCATAAAAGGGGATAGCAAAGGGACAGCAGAATAAAAACAACATAAAAAACTCAGGGCTTATAAAGGTTACAAATGAAGTTATATTTTGTAAAGCGATAAGAAACTATTTGCGAGTAAATTGACAATTTCTACGGCGGGAAAATTACTTGATTTCTAGCGGACATATAATTTGTGAGTGCTTTTAAATTTTTCAATGCTTCAAAGTAGTTTTCGTTTCTTTTATTTCTCTTTACATTTGTTGGAGATTATGGGTTGACTTTGTAATTTAGCTTGCATTTTGTGTTATTATACGATTATGCTATTATAATAGGCTTCTATTAGGGTTTAATATTACCCTTTGCATATAATAAACACAATTATTCGTAATTTTGTTAGAGAACTGTAATCTTAACTTTTGATACATGTATATTTATTCTTTCTGTACATTGCATTATGCTAGAAAAATACATGATTTTTTATTCTAAACGACTGTATATAATTTTATCTAGCAATCAATCTGGAATTTATGAATGTGGAGTGAATGTTAAATAGCAAGATGTAGGAAGCAAACCACTGCATAAAACTCTAAAATACTTCAAGATTCTTGATAATTTGACCAACTATATAAATGTACATTGCTTAATCGCCATACCTTGAAGCATACTATAAACTATATTTGACATTACGAGAAAAATATATGGGATTGGCACGAAATAGAGGTTAAGAGAAACGCTGGTTACCCAAGGCCGATTAAAATGAACGTTGGGCTCAGGCACATTAGCATAATTTTAAAATTATATATATTCAACTAGACCTTGTCGCAGTGTAGGTTTTGCGCTGTAATTGGGAGGTCATTGTGCTCATTATCTCTTATCAGAGGGAAATTAGGCGGAGGTGAGGCTCCGAATACTCAAGGTTAGGATATCTGGTATTCTAGGCTTTCCCTTTCGATGTCATTGGGCATTATAACAGTTATTCTAATTATTTTGAGAATTGTAACGTGTAGCGTGTGTTTAAATAATTTTCTAATTTATCAATTGAATTTATTTCTCCTTACTTGTATCATTATGATTGCTATGTTTATATTTCCTCTTATGTATATAGTTAAATTTATTCAATTTTAGATATTTATTTGCAGCCAATTTAACATGATTTGTAGGCAAAGTAGTGGTGTCGTGACAATCCCATATTCTACAAGGAAGTGGGGTAACGTTACAACCATGGGTTTCAAGTTTGTCTCAAGGAAAACCTAATATTCAGTTACGGAACCTAATCAAACGCCGATGGCGGTACAACCTTCTATTTTAGGCAACGCATGCGCGTGCGCACAAGGGCATAAGACTTCCTGAACTCTAATGTATTGAAGGCTTTTTAGCTGGTTTTCGTTTAGTATGATCGGTACCGTGAGTTCTCGATTTAATAGTGGGTGTTTGTTAGGGTGAAAGCTCAAAGGTAGGGAGTAGGTAGTATAATTTTAAAAGACTAAGTCATGATGTATTCAATTGATATATAGTAAAGGTAAGGTTTTTCCAGAGTATGTTGGTTTTCGGTTGTGATAGATTTCGTATAATACTTATGTCTAAACAAAATGTTTTTTTGGAAACACAACATTATTTATGTTATATTTATTGATAGCGATGTTTGATAGCTTTTGAGTATTTAAAATATTCTACATTAAATAATTATATTAATATAATAATTAATTTTTTTGCTATTTTAAAACTTATATATAAGAAATATATTTTGATCTGTTATGAATGATCTATTAAGTACATGCACAAAATATCAAAATACATAAGAATACATTGACAGATTTAAAAATCCAAAGCCTATCCCATGACATTTAATTCAATTACCGAGTATTTCAAAACGCAATACAATAGTATAGATTACGGTTCAATCTTAACCTTTTGCTTATTATAAGGCAATATAAAGCTTACGACGTAGTATTCAAGGTCCATTATAATATATGAGCACACGGCCGATTGCGAAATGAGTGTGAATACTCAATCTTCAGTAAATTAAGATTTAATTTACTTGTGTGCCAATTTATTCGCCGCTGAGTTGCTTGGTAACTGATCAACGTGTCGCAACATTAGATAAATCTGCTGACGTTGAGGAAATTATAGAAATTTAACTCGCACATTGACTGTAGTATTACTTCAAACGTCGTTTTATGTCGAGTTGTAATGGTTATCGTAGCGAAAGAGTAAAACGGGCCCTTACAGCTGAGACTTACATGTCTGTCTGTCTGTGAGCTCTCCAGTAATACTACTGAGTACTATTAGTGCTATACCGTGATAGTATCTATATATATATCTATCGGGTGAAGGCAAACGTTTCTATACTTCATGTGTTATTCAGATATATCCATTTAATCCGTTAAATAGATTTCACGCGAAAGTGCAACAAACATACAACCTTCCATCCTCACAAACTGTCACGTTTAAAATATATCCCTATAAAACCTATATCTCTTTACTTACATTCTACAAGTTTGGGCACATATCATCAGAGATATAAATAAGTAATTGTCAATTTATCTATACATCTATGAATAATAATTCACCTTTCGCAATAAATAACTTCTCTCTATGATAATAGACCACCACTACTTCGGTCTGAGCACCTCGGAATCACAAAAATCAAAGGGTATACCTACGCCATGACGCCGCGCCCCATAATATTGTTGCTGACTGGCGAATGCATCGGTTTCCGTGTTTCGAGCACGTTTATTTTTCAATTCCGGTCGTTTCGCGACTCCAAGGCCGCGATAAGTTTTTTTAAAGATGATTTATAACTACTTCCTAAAAGGAAACGTTTGCTCGGAGCCGTGTGTGGATTTTGAGTGGCCGCCTGGTACTCGCCAGAGAAATATGTGCTGCATTTTTGTGGTTTGACCGTTTTTAACCGACTGCAATAAAAGGCGGTTACCAACTCGACTGTAATTTTGGCTCTGTTAGTTCAGAACTTTCGACTGGGTGAAACGTTTTTGATTCGTTTTTTGTTTGGAAGCTGGAATTAGAAATAGATAGAATTGTTACATAAAATAAAATGTTTAACTTTATTTATTTCCATATCTAACAGAACTAGCAACAGCCTGTCGGGCTACAGTCAGTACTTCAGAATGTTTCTCTAAATAAAACTATAACAATTTTGAAGTAAGTAACATTTTTTTTGTATATTATCAAAAATTACTATGAACGTATTTACTATCTAATATATTAAAATAGCCTTCTCATAACAATATTTAATAATAAGATTTTACAACGCGAATACTACATAACTTGATGAAAATTAATTTAGATGAAAAGCGATTTCTCTCAATTAGGTAAATTTATATTACTTTATCGTATAAAAAAGGTCAAGTGGGAGTTTCATACATTCTAGCAGAATTAGCATAAAATATAACCTAGATTTGCCTAGATCACAGCCGATGAGAAAATCCTTGAAAGTCCTTCCCATGTGACTTACTATCTACTAGATATTGCTTAGTCATTTATATAATATAACTAGCTGCACCCGGCAAACGCTGTTCTGCCTTACTCTTATCGTTTAGTGGTGTGAAAAATAGATGTTAGCCGATTCTCAGACCTACCCAATATGCTTACCAAATTTCAGAGGAATCGGTCAAGCCGTTTCGGAGGAGTATAGAGACTAACATTGGGACACGAGAATTTTATATATAAGATATACATTATATATTGAATTTAATACGAACATGTTCCTTAATATTTAAACGGATTTAAAACCTGTCAAAACGACATTTTTAGGGTGTAGGACAGACTGATTTATGTCTATAAATTGAATAGTATTAAATAACTTTTCTATATTCTTTTCAGGAATAAAGATAGAAAACAAGCTTTATTGCCACATTACAACCTTAAAACTAATATCACTTAAAAATTAAATGGCAATCGAGACAGACTCAGCCATGCTGACGGGCCTTAACCCCCGAACAGCGCTGATTCCCAGTCTGCCCACGTGTTTTGTAATTCCGAGGTTCTTGTATATTTTTGTACAGATAACAACCATAGCAAACAAATACATGCATATTTAATTTCAGATTAAATTAATATTATTCTTTTATTTGCAATCGAACCTGCGATATTTAATTAGCACTAGACAAAACCTCTAGACCATCGCGTTATTTTAATGAATCCGACCTTTAATTAATTCAACTCATCAAAATTATTTACTTAATAATAAAAATTCCTAACAGCTTAAAGATATTAAGAAAATTAATTATTTCATCGTCTGGTTTCATGAATTATCGTTTATATTTTATCCAACATACGGAAGCTGTTTGTATAATTCATATGTAGATAATTACATAAAGGTATATAAAAATGTCCAATTTTATTATTCATTAACGTAATTGTGCTTGATACTGATTTGTTAAACATGACATATGTAAATATATCTATAATATAAGTAAATTAAATCGTTCTATCATTATCTCGATGATGTTTTTAGCATTTATATTCTTTATTGCTGTCTTTCTCTCCGTTTAATTCAGTTTAAAAACACAGTTGTTCTAGTTTGAGTGGAGTTTCACACACATCTATCGAATCTTCTTGAAACTTAATAATATTTGTATTAATCTCTTTTATTTCGTGGACTACTATTAAGAATTAGACTTTCTGTCCGTGACCACTCTAGCATTTAATATTCAAACATTGCTTTTATGTATCCAAGAAATCACGTTTAAATTTTTTCTAAAAAACGAAAGAGAAGTTATAACAAAACCAACAGTCGCCACGGGCGATAAATAGTCAACATTAATGTGAATTATATAATTTCACACAAACAATCCGACTGAAATCCGAGTCAATATTGCAAGATGGTGACTAAATTTCATTCTTTATTTTCAACGGATCCGATCAAATTGCTTCAGTAATAAGGTTGAGCTTTAATAAAATCTCCGGTCAAACGGAAACTGGATATATTTCGAGGGTTCCGTGCCCCACACTGAAAACCTTCGTTCACCGTCTCCACGAGTTACGTTTTCATGTAATAGAGCCTTATATTTTACTATCACTACATAGTATAAAGCAAAGTTGCTTCCCGCGTCTTTATGTATGCCTAGATCTTTAAAACTACACAACGGATTTTGATAGAGTGATTAAAGAGGAAGGTTTATATGTACAATAACATCTATTAAACTACTTCGTATTTAATGCGTGCGAAGCCGCGGGCAAAAGCTAGTAAGTTATAACACAATTATGAAATTAATTCGTCTATTGCAAATAATCATTTTAATAATTAATTTCTCAAACTGTGCTCAATTCATTAATTGGAGACCTTCCGAATATCACAGACAGAACTCTACGAAACTTATCATGTATATCTTCATATAATTTAAAACCCTTTACATTAGAAAAGCTATAAACGTTATCATATTTAATAGTACTAAGACCTTTGGTAATTTCTTGTCTAAATAGACGAAATCTGGACAACATATTTCGTTATTTATTTTATTAAACATTTGCATTAAAATTTCAATGATTTGTAGCTTCCGTTGGTTAAATAATTGTAGGAAACAACACAGAACCACGTTAATCTCTTAAAAATTTACAGCCCCGCGCTCCCACTCCAAATGAAGTCCTCTTTTTGATAATTTCAATAGCCATTGTCAATAAGTCTTCGAAAGGTCCCGAAAAGTTTCATTTCGACTATTGTCATTACCCACGAACAATGGGGCTCATCTGTACCCCGTACAATGGGTCTAATCGGGGTCTTTGTGAGCGAATGGGGATTGTCAACATCTCCATTAATATTTCATTCATTCAAAAGAGGTATTACGCGTTTAACACTAAATTTAAATTGTCTTTGAGATAACGCTGGGAATGGTAGCTACTTTTAGTGCGCGTGTTTGTACAAATCTTACGGATGCTTTTTCTATAACGTCGTACGTTGGATAAGGGTTCATATGCCTGTATACTGTATGGGAAAAAGGGCAGGAAAGTGACCTTTGATCGACTCTTATGCCAACAATAAAGGCTTATCTTGCATCACCAGGCTTGGACCATGTCATACTTCAAACTTCGGGCTTTCAAGTTATAAATTCTAGCCAAATACTGCCCGTTAGGTACATTTATCAACCGCAGTCAAATATTAATATACTCCAGTATTAACGACTTATTCAAAAGATAATAGACCGAGACTAGAGTTTTGTAAACCTAACGTAATCTCATTACAAATAAGTCAATAAACAATGTACGTTACGAAACAGACATACAGATGATAAATAAAACCTCATATAATTATAGATTAGAAACGCATTTCAATTCATATTTAATGACTTCCTCCTTTGCACGGGCGTGGTAGGTTAGGTCACGATTTGTATTTCATAAGCCTATTACTATCCTTGTTTGTTTGTTAAGTCAATTTTAAATAGAACGAGATTGGAAATTTTAGTTGACAAATTTTTAATTTTGAGCTGATATGACATAGTTTTTCTGTTTTATTAAAGCTTTCTTTACCGCGATTTACGGATAGTCTAAGGTGGAGAGCTTCCCTAGAAGTTGCCTGTTCACTCCAGTCTAGAAGGTTGGTTGGAAGGTTGGAAGGTTGTACTCGTCGGGGAACATAGATTCAGAAACCTTAACATTTGGATACCAATGTAAAACTACGTACGTCTGTTTGTCATTTTTTTACACGGAAACCTGGTTGGAATAAATTTAGTTCATATTACATGCATAACCTGAACACTAATTTATTTTTTATTTGATACATCAGTTGTTGAGATTACCTTGAATATGAAAACTGACTTTAATTATATTTATAAGTATTATTTGAATAACATTTTAATTGTATAAACATTTTTAAAACTAAGTTTGAATAACGCAGGATAACAATAAAGGAGTGGTGACTCTGTGGTAAAGACCTCGAACTTAAAATCGCTAAGTCGTGGGTTCGACATGTGACATCTGCCAACCCGCACTTGGCTTGCGTGGTAGATGATGGTGTGGCCTGAACCCTCATAGGAGGTCTGTGTCCCAGCAGTGGGAACACATATGGGCTGATGATGATGATGAACAATGACACAAAAATAAAAAAGTGTGTGCCACTGTGCCATTACCATCACCAGTAATTTAGGTGTAAACTTTTTATTGGTAGCTTTTAATAGGTAATAGCCTGATCTTATCTAGACCGCCCATAAGATGCCTAATTAGATTTGAAGTGTTAAAATTGTAATTAGTAGCCGTAAACACCCTTTTTACGCTCCGTTGGTTAACAACTGCGTTAATGTTGTAATTATATCATACTAGGCATGTTCATAGAGCGAGTAAGGTTAAGCGGAGTTACGCGCGGCCGGTTTTCGGATGGGATCAGGGGCATTTTGCTTATGTGGGTTTTTTAAATTAGATATGTTCCTGATGAATAAATATAACATAGAATTTATATATATATTTTTACAGAATTTTGTCTTTTTTACGCTTATATTATGAAGAGGAAACTTTTATATTTTTGTATGTTTGTTACGTTTTCACACAAAAACTGCTGGACCGTTTTCAAAAAATCTTTCACCATTCGAAAGCTGCAACTTCACTGAGTGCCTTATACCATACATATACCACAGGCGAAGCCGGGGCGACCAGCTACACTATAATTTAACTTTCCATGCTCAAAACTGTTATCCATATTATCTTTGTATGGAACAAATGAATTATTTATATACAGGATTGAACCCAACCTTCACCTGATAAAGAATTAACCACTATACGGTACATAACTACACCTAACTAATGAGATTATTCCATCAAAACGTAACCGCAAACAAAATTATACCTATTTGTAATATTACACCTCACAGCGCAAGCGATATACACCTTTATTTTCAAATGGATAGCGTTCGTTATTGCGTACATAAAATTGGCAGTAAGTACAAATTTGTGTGACAATGGTACAATACATAGATTAATAACTTTATAAGAGTTGAAATCGATTTTCAAAGAATTCCGTGATACAATTACGGTTTGTAGTTATTTCGCAAAAAATTACCTCAATTTATTCATTCAAAAAGTTTTATCAAATATGTTTAGTTTCAATTACGATACAAGGCAAGAAAATTATTAAAAATATGTCATTTAACCATGACCAATAAATGATGATGACAATTGGTATTTAACTCTTCATAAAGTTGTACATAGAAGAAACCTTATTGATACTTTAAATAAAATATATATGAATAGATTTTAGCGGCCTTATCACTTAGAAGTGATATTCTCCAGGCAACCACGAGAAACTAACAACGAGATTAAATAGCAAGAATACAATTTAAACATTTATTTGTATGATTATCACCATCATCATCATCATCATCATCATCATCATCATCATCATCATCATCATACAAGGACACGCGCTTCCTAAAATGGTTCAGGCTATAACCATCGTTGGCCAAGCCAAGTAAGGTGGCTGCCACATGTCAAAC
The DNA here is from genome assembly GCF_012273895.1 of Zerene cesonia. Classification (NCBI taxonomy): domain Eukaryota; kingdom Metazoa; phylum Arthropoda; class Insecta; order Lepidoptera; family Pieridae; genus Zerene; species Zerene cesonia. The sequence goes on along the minus strand of NC_052115.1, from coordinate 648,025 downwards.
TTTTGATACTTCGACAAGCCGGTTTCCTCACGATGCTTTCCTTGCAATGATGTGGATAGATAGATACATTGAAAAATCTTTTTATTTCTTGTACACTCGTTCTGTCTCGAACCCCCGACACGTCTTTAAGTCCTAGTCCTATTAAGTCCTAGCCCCTAACTCACTGTTCAATGCTAAATTAGTAATAATTAAAAAAAAATATAGGCTATATAAATAGGTACCTAGTCTATATACAGGGTGTCATCGATAAGCCGTAGGCTCCGAATTCAATGCCCCTTGGTAACAGCTCAAGCTGTATCATGTTTTATTCATACTGTATATTTGATATGTTTTGTATTACAATACCGAGTTAAAATAATATTGTTTTTATGTGTTCATTATAAGTTGTTTACTACATTGTTAACATTCCTCGCCCATCTTTGCTTGGAAGAAACTGCTTTGTAGCAATAAGGCCATCTCTTTTTTCCTACTCGATGTTTTGATAATTTGATCGTTTTTTGTTTTATTTTATATATAATAAATAATGTGATTTATTTATTGAAAAATATCATTATCAAAAACTATTACCTTTTGAAACTATTGAAAATCTCATTACGACAAATATATAATAGAAACGATTTTGGTCTGTTTCGTTCCTAAATTGTTCAGCAGTTTTGCAGGAAACAAAAAACATATAAAAAACAAAAAAAAAAATGATTGTCAACGGTCACAGTTGGTTGGTCTTGTCTATTCCACATGTCTAGAATGTTAATCGGTTTCGTATGTATATATGTATGTATGTATGTTTTTATGCAAATATTGTATATTGTTTGTTGATATCGCTAACTCGTGGTTTGAATAAATAGTGACACGTGTTTTTAATATCGGGAAAGTTTATAAATTAATTTATTATTGCTAGGCCGTTAGTTATGTTATGGGTTGTGTTTCTAGATTCATTTATAGCATAATAAATACATAAGAAATGTTAAAAAACACACATTAATGATCATCATCATCATCACCAGTCCATATGTTCCCAATGCTGGGACACAGGCTTCCTGTGAGGGATCGTTGACGACGTCGGCCAAGTGCGGGTTGGCAGATTTTATATGTCGTCGAACTTTTAACATGCCGGTTTCCTCATGATGTTTTCCTTCACCGTTTCGGGCAGTTGTGATGTTATCCACATGTGCAGACAAATTGAAAAATCAATTTATTTTTTGCACGCTCGCCCGGTCTCGAACCCCGACTTTTCAATTTCCTCACCACTGAGCCACCACTGCTATTTTGAATAAAAAATACATAAGAAAAAACTCATCAAAATCCGTTCAGCGTTTCAAGTGTTGAAACTTTACAGATGAGCATTTTCGCATTAGTAACATAAATATGGATACCTACAAAATTACGTAACATAGTAATTACTTATAGAGTAAGTTGAATATTTATGTTACAAGGCCCTCGCCTAGAGCGCTTTTTTAATAATAGCATATATTTTATAACTATGATTTTTATAATTTGGGTCGGTATCTTAAAATGGTGTACGGTTCGCAGATAAAATAGAATGCATTTAATATTCCATGATGTTTTTTTAATCGTACATGGTAATTTAATAAGTAGTTAATTCTGTATTATTTTATTAATAGAAATGATCACAATTATAATGATTAGCTTGCTGATTAGTTTTTATTTCTCTTTAATTTCTTTCATTACATGTAGTCATTTATTGACAAATAAAAAATCAAACACAGGTTAATTATTCCAAGGTGGTGACTGATTATATTGATTTTGACGTGTTATTAAATGTTTTTATTGGCATATATACAACACAAAATTGAATGAATAAAGAAAACCATCCACAATATTTTCCCATTTCGATTCAACTATAATACTGTATAATTGAATCGAGACATTTCTTGCGCTTTTTTGCTGACTGTACCTATTTCGAATCACGTTCTAGTCGGTAATGATACTCGGTTTTTTGTTAAAAACCACAAATAATAGCTCGTTTGTAGTTTGTGGAGGTGAAATGAAGGTCGAAAGTATAATTTTTTGTATTAAATTTGATACACACATTAGAACTGTAACGGGCGTGTTTTAACGTTAAGTTAAAAATAACAAATACGAAGTTATTGTTGCGTTTTTATTGCTGACAAAAAAATGACCTTCAAATTGCTAAAACTAGACCAAATGTCACACAGGAGGCTAGCTGCAGAGGTGTGCTGGGAGCACACGGGAGGCTAGCTGCAGAGGTGAGCTGGGAGCAAACGGGAGGCTAGCTTTCAGAATCAAATCGAAAATCATAACCTCGTTTTTTTAAGTCGGTTGAACAGTGTGTCTTGATATATTGGTAAGGTATATGGATAAAAATTAAAAATGATTACATAATCATAAATTGTCGTGATTTTTAGTAGGATAGGATAGGGTAGGATTAATATTTATCCGCGCTATGAACCAGCAAACTTAACTAAAACTATAATTATAATTCATCTAGATAGTGATAAGTAAATTAGTGCTTAGGTCTGGTCTAGTACTAGGTCAGACTCAGACAACTTGTTTGGAGAGCTTGCAATATTACAATCATTGGTTATAACGTGAGGTGAAATCGTAACTTTATAGGCTACTGCCCGCTTATAGCTTATGCCCGCGGCTTCGCACGCGTTAAATTCGGAGTAAAACCCTTTTCCTCCTCTTTTTGCTATATTATTATAAACCTTCCTCTTGTTACTGTAGCCATCAAAATCTGTAGCGTAATTTTAAACATATATACATACAGACAGACAGAAAACGACTTTGCTTTATACTATGAAGTGATTTGCCTGCGTTGTCAAAAGAAAGACAGTGCCGGGTCGGACTGACCGAAAGTCAAAAATTATGTATCTTCTTCACGCCTAAACCACTAAACCGATTTCGACAAGGATTGGTACAAAAATAATTGGGAGATTTTAAAGTTTGATTTTTTATTGGGAATCCCACGGGAACGGGAAATACACGGGGAAAACGGGATTGCATATTTTGCATATGCGGGCGAAGACCCGGGCGGAAAGCTAGTTAAATTCCTATGAAATATGGTTACATTTCTATGATAATAAACGAATATTGAGAAATTTCTCATTTATAATCTCATATCAATGCTATAAAACTATTTAAATAAACGAATATTGATAAAATCAAAGATTTGTTTTACTTTTAACTTCTTCAATGGAAACTACGAAACAATGTTGCAAGAGCTGTTAAATATTTATTCATTTTAAAATACACGTACAGCCATTAAGTTGTTAAGTTTTAACTTGTTACAAATTGGATACTGAAAAAGAAAGCAAGTTAACTGTGCTGCGATGGGAAATTTAAGACAAACAGACGAAGTCCCTCAACTCAAATATGTGCCGCTGGAAACTCGATAACTTAGCGAAAAGTAAAGGTTTGTTAGAATCTTTTAAATTAATATTACTTATATTGAATTTATTGTATGTGTTTGTTTGAAGATACTAAGAGTGAGCTTTTTACTTGATTTGTATTTTCTTGTTTGTGACTAAGTAAAATCAATGAATAAAAGTAGGAAAAAATGGATACTTGAATAAAATCAGCACTGGTGGTTCAGTGGTGAGGACCTCGGACTTAAAATCGACAAGCCGGGTTCGAGACCAGGCGAGCGTGCAAGAAATAAATTGATTTTTCAATTCATATGTGCATGTGTAAACATCATCACTGCTTAAGACGGTGAAGGAAACCGGCATGTCCAAGAATCAAAAGTTCGACGACATGTGACATCTGCCAACCCGTACTTGGCCAGCGTGGTGGAAAATGGCCTAAACCCCTCATAAGGCCTTTGTGCCAACAGTGGGTACATATATGGGCTGATGATGATGATGAATAAAAATATCAGAAGTATAATAACTTAATTATATAGTAAGTAACTACAAAAAGTAATACGCGACTTAAGTTTTAAATAAATCAAAATTGAATCTTGGACTCACAGTTATTAAGCACTGGGCCATCGCTCTTTTCTTACCAGAAACGTGAGGAGTTTTAAATTTTGTTTCGCTCGTATCTTTCTTAACACAAGAGTTCTACCGAAAACGGTCTACTGTATACTTAACCAAACAGACGTTATTTTTGCGGTAGATTACCTGAAAATAAATAAATATATCATTAGACACTATAATTAACACTCATACTAGACACTTATAATTGCATAATTAACTCCGAACTGCTCAACAGCATTGGATATATTTTGATGTACAGATAGTCAGTAAATTAATAAAAATCTAATCTGAATATGCGCTAACGATGTTGACGACAATCTTTACTTCTATACTAATAATATAAAAATGAAGTTTGTTTTTTTGCACTCTTATCTCTTTACTGTTGCTATACGTGATCCTTGAGTACTTATATGTACCACGAGCGAAACCGGGGCGGACCGCTAGTAAAACATAATCACTATAAGAATGAAACCTTCATTATTTTGACCTAATCTCTACTTAATATATATATATATATATATATATATATATATATATATATATATATATATATATATATATATATATATATATATATAGCACGTTTCACCAAATAAACACCACATAGAGCGGATGCAAAATATCATTACAGTATGAATTTAGAAGATAAATCGAGTCTGGACCAGTTCGTGATTTCCTGTATTATAACATATGCGAGCGAACGGCTGTAACGAAGGTTGTCATAGAGTATGCTGTGAGACAGATAGGTGATTCAATTTTCTGCCAATTAGTATATTTTAATAGACACACGTGATATTAAGGTAATTATTCTACTAATATTATAAATGCGAAAGTTTGTAAGGCTGCGTGTTTGTTACTCTTTCACGGAAAAACTACTGAACCGATTGCAATCAAATTTGGTACGTAGATAGCTGAACTACTGGAATAACATATAGGCAATTTTTATCCCCATATTCCTACGGGATACAGACTTACGCTAGTAAAACTGCGGGGCGCACCTAGTATGATTATAAACATAAATATCTGATCAACTGTTTCTGGTTGACACAAATGCATCTACCTGTCAGCATACATTATTTTCCACCTCTCAAATGGCAAGTAATTTGGATAAATAAACAAAAAATAAATAAACAAATAATATATGATGAGTTACAGTTATCTATTTGTTTTTATTTAACTATATTTTCCTCACAGAGTAATGCACAAACAAACACGTAAAAACATCTGCGATATGTATATTTATAAATAAATCACGTTCACTTGATACGCAGTTTTTATGCGCAACACAATGCTCATTGAATCCAGCGTGTGTGTGACCTTAACTGCCGCGAAAGTTCAAGGTGTACTGTTACGATTTTGATAGGATTTTTGCGGGAAAGCGATAATGTGTATGAAATAAAATTTAAAATGGTATATAAAGAAAGAAAACACATTTATTTAAAGAAAAAACACGAAGTTTATAAGGTCCTACCTTACTAAATATATGTAACAATAACTAGGTATATATAACAGAAATCCTATTCTAAAATGTATCTCCTTTTATTTTATATGTTAGTCTGAAAGAGATCGCTACCTAGCGATAAGACTGCCATTTGTGCATGTTCTCTCTTTGTTTGTGTTTTATATGTTTTTTCTGTAAATTTTTGTGTATATATAGAAAGAAAGAAAGAAATAAATAAATAAATTTATTGTCTATAAACACACAGCACCGCACTTACATAAAAACCTTAAGTACCAAAAAAAAAAAACATATCTTTATAAATAATTTATAACTAATATCTAGAATAAAAACTAACAAAAAGAACAAAAAAAAAACGAAAGTAAAAATAGTTTACTGTGCGGCTTGTTTATTACAGACAAAAGGGACTGACTCAGTTAATGTCATGCAAGAGCTGAGCTTTTACACAACACTGGTTATATGGTATATATGCAATAAGTCTTTATCTATCTATCTACCTATCTATCCATCCATCTATCTATCTAACAAGATATGTTATTTTCAACCGATTATATATGGAAAAATAACCAGTCAATACTAACAACTGTCAATACTACATTTGAACATACTAAAAGCACTTCAAATAAGTCCGCGATTCTAAACGAATTATTTCAAAAGTGAACAATCCAGATTTGAATCTCAAAGCCATTCCCTGTATATATTTATTTTCAATTTTATGTACATATAAAAAGGTAATGCTGTCCGTCTGTCTTTTATGAGTACGTCCACCGTCTCATCTTAAGACATAGAGATTTTATTCGAGTCATAAAAGCTTAGTATATTTATATATATTAAATTTATTGGAATTGTGTTCTTTAATATCAAGAAAGAATTTGAAATCAATAAGAGATTTAAAGTTATTTTTTTAATAACACTTCTACTAATAACGTCAGCGGCGTCCCGGGGGGGAGGCACCCCACCAAATACTAAAATAAGACCAAATAACAATAATTTTCTATCAAAAACAAAAAGTTTCACGCCAATCGGTTGAAGACTCACGGAGTTATCGAGTGATATAAAAAAATACATCCCAATTGAGTCTTCTTCGTTTATGGAACGTTGGTTAAATAAGTATCATTATGAGTTCAAATACGAAATATATGTTATTAGGTCCACTTCCTATCTACCCTTTCCCGTCTATTCCTTCTCAACAGTTGTCAATTCCTTCCTTAACCCTTTCCCCTTAAAAGCGGGTAGCGAATTCGCAGAAGCACTACCTTAGCGAATATTTATGGGCGGTGGTGATCGCTTACCATCGGGCGAACCACCAGCTCAGTTGCCCGCTATGACATAAAAAATATGTTACAAACATTATCTCTTGAGATATATCGAGACAAATTGCGTCCTTACATAAATACTAATTAAATGTTATTGTGACGCTTTTCACACTATTTCTAACATTAATTTACTTCGAACTTCTGAGAAAATACAATAATACTGTAACAATTTTTATTTACGATCCATACTGTATCAAACAGTATAAAATTCTCAGAATTGAATAACGTTTCCACATGAAAATATCAGCAAATATACTAAGAAAGTATCCATATAGCTATTTTCAATAAACAACGAACATTTTATTCCATTGTGTACACAACTATCTCCTTTTAATATACTATCTTATATATAAAATTCTCGTGTCACAATGCTAGTCTCTATACTCCTCCGAAACGGCTTGACCGATTCCTCTGAAATTTGGTAAGCATATTGGGTAGGTCTGAGAATCGGCCAACATCTATTTTTTATCCCGATATTCCTACGGGATACGGACTTACGCGGGTGAAACCGCGGGGCGCAGCTAGTATTTTAATAAAATCTCTGTATTCTACCAAAACTAAACCCCATTACAAACACAGCAATCAACATTATCATTATGCTAAGACATTAAGAGATTCGCAACTTTAAGCAGTTCGCAAAAAGGAGTTTGCATTTTGAGAACGAGCGGACATTTAACTTTACGTTTTGAATTTTTAATTGTGGCTATATTTACGTAATTGTCTTTTGAATAAAACATATTTTTTTCAAAAGACTTTCATATCAAAGATGAACGTTTGTGAAGAACATAATAGTCGTAATATATACCTAATTACAGGAAACCTTAAATTAATTGTCGTATATAAAAGAGATGGAGTAGATCAGATATTAGAAGCTAAAAATTTCAATATCGTTATTAAAATACTAAACTATAGAACGCTCATAAAAGCCCAGTTGAATAATTTCTTGAGTGAGTGTTTTGAGTACAGATAATAAAATCTCATTTAACGTAACGTGCTAGTGGCATATAAATATCGCTTGTGGAAGCTTGTACCAGCAAGAGAGAATAAATCATAAGTTGTTGAGAATCCGAGCACCATGGAATATCCAATAGCATTTAAGATCGCACGTTATACCTATGTAATAAATTGTTTTATAGTAAGAGCTATTCAGTACTTTGTTGATTTGGACTTAATGTTATTTTTAACGATTGCAACCTCAATTTTGTTACATTGTATTTAACGGGTTATAACGGTAGCTAGTTTTAAAGGTATTGTGAATGTTCTTTCGTTTGTTTGATTAAAAACTCGTTTATATTTGAATCAATGTCAACGCCAACATATTTGGTTCAAATAATAGAAAGCTTTATTAGCGTGTAAAAGCAGCAATAATTTAAAAGATTTCCATTACAAAACTTAAATATACTTCCAGACTTGCAGTTCACCCTGTCGCGCAATCAAAGGAGAAGACAGACAGTCTCAGGGATTTACCCATATAGTTTCTATTCCCGTGGGATTTCCGTTATAATAACTGTTCTATATTCTTTCACGGGTCTCAAACTAGCTTTCTACCAAATTACATTGATGTCGTTTCAATGGTTGAGTAGTGCATAAGAGACAGACAGACATTTTTTAATGTCATATCGGACAGCTGAACTGTGTGTGGTGGTTCGCCTGATGGTAAGCGATCACCACCGCCCATGAACGTTCGCAAAGTAGTATCTCCGCGAATGCGCTGCCCGCTTATAAAGGGAAAGGGATAAGGAAAGGATTAACGACCGGAAAGAAGGAATGGATGGATGGAAGGATGGATGGAGATGATTAAAAATAAACAGCCAGACACACCAGTGTCTTAAATATGATAAATTTTAGCGTTATGCATTATCATCAACTCATATACTAGCATAAGGAGAGTTACACCAAAAGGACTATAATCTTAGATATCAAAGCAATTATATATAAATCAGGTTAGCAGATATATAATTCGTGGAGTGTAACTACGCAAAGCTTCGAAACACATTTACCAAGTACAGTGGAGTATGGTAACTTGGTTAGCCAGCAGGTGAATACAATTATGATTCTGTGTGACTAAATATTTGCCTCGTGCTGAGCCAATTTCTGGGATTAATCGACTTCTTTGCTGTTATCCGTGTGCGAAAGAATGGGTTATGGTTTTCAAGTGGTTATGTTCTATCGATTTTTGTCTGATATAACATCAAATTGAGACAACTCTTAAAAATTGTATACGCCTTTTTAATAAATATTTATTAATAAAATTGTTATTATTTCATAATTGAATACCATAAAGAGCATTAGCGCATAGATAATGCTCTTTATGTATATAAATATCCGAGCATAATATCATTAAAAAAGCGAATGAAAGTTTGAAATGAAACGAATCCTAAATTAAGAAACTCAAGCCTAACTTCATCTCACAGAATTTGATAAAAGTATAAATTATAAAGCAACCTATTTACAAGAAGAACCAGAAAATAAGACCAAACCTGCACCCACGAGCCATGAAGACAGATTGGATCTTTAAAAAATCATGCAACTAAGCTCCTGATAACAAGGTTCCTAGTTTCGGCGTCTGTCAGAAAATTGGTTCATCAAACTCTGCGATTTCATAGCCAGCTACCGTCCGTATAAAATATTAAATTTTCCTTCGCTAAAAATTTTTGCAGCTCATCCGAGTTGAGGTTGAACGGTGCGCTCGTAAATTCTCGTTCAATGTCGCAGCGAAGTTTTTGCTAACAATTTTCCGACCATGCAACCCCACCTATTGAATGTCGAGTAGTCGCGCTATATCAGTACCGTGGAAACATTCGACGTACAAATATCAAAACATAGACGCCAAGACTTGAATTCACATTTTCAATATCATATACACGCGGTGGAGGTTTGTAAAATTCTTAAAAATCATGATTCAAAGACTTATTAAATTAAACAATATTGCACAGTTTGAAAAAACATAAATAAAATTGTGCACAATAAACAGATACAAAATCCGTATCCATTCAGACAAATAACTCAAAACATGGTCGACTAAAATATACACCCGATACAATGTTGACTTCGATTTCACACTGTTAATTATAAAATCAAGGCTTTAAAACTGCGATAGCGGTCAAGAAAAAGAAGGCAAGAATTAATTTGCATAAGGGATCACGCCATTTGCAGATTTAATCTTAATAATTAGGTACAGTACGTAAAGCGTTTGATATACTGGTCTGTAATTTACGGTGCATGGTGAAATTGTTGTTGAATATTTTTTTCACCGTCACAATGATTAATGAGAAGTTGATGTGAATTACATTGTTAATAATTATAGTGTCATTATTTCTGTAGCAGAACACATTTTTGATCCGATAGAGAAGAGAAACGAGCTATGATTAGAAATTTTGCAAAAATTGAACGTAAAATTGGAAAGAAAGAAAGAAAAAAAAGAAGAAAATTTAAGTTTATAACCGTTATACAAATAGCAATTGCCATTTTTTATGAAAGCCGATTCAGAAGAAACAGATCATATAATCGAAACAATTGATATTATGAACGAATGTGGTGATCCCAATTTTATCAGTAATAATACAAATAATGTACCAGCTTCCTAATATTCATGTAACTATGTTAATTGATACGATCTACATGCAAACGCAAATACGTTAATAGTTTTAAAGGCGAACATTTTTGCTTGAACTTGGTAGCATTAATGAAAAAACTAGTACATAACGCGTAAAGATAATTTTACCACCAATCTTCATTTGACTATTCCATAGAATTGATTTAAATAAAATTCAAACATAAATGCACGCGATCTACCAGATATAATCGCACCGAAGTAACTACTAATTAAGTTACAGCCATCTCAAATGTAGCAATTTGAAACTTCAAGCTATCCAGGGTTTCAATGGAAATTTATTAGTCCAACAACTATTTGTCAAAATTGTCCCCGAGGGTCCGGGGAATTGCAAATATCAGTGGAACTGCCAATTTGTTGACCCTCTACGGTGGAACTCTCCCGCAGTTTTATTAACTCCATATTTAACGAATTTCCTGGTTATTAAGGCTTGACGAAGCGGCAATTACTCATTATTTCGCTCAAAGGTTTATGGATCCCTTAAGTTTTGATAATTATAAAAGTAGTTGAAATATTTTGGGTTAAGCTCGGTTTTGTAACCATTTCTAAGCTTTTATAGTCGAGAGCTCG